>NW_027187378.1:5340479-5352979 GCF_028583685.1 Petaurus breviceps papuanus
AGGAGGGAGGGAGGGAGGGAGGGAGGGAGGGAGGGAGGAAGGGAGGAAGGAAGGAAGGAAGGAAAGGAAGAAATTAGGAAAGGAAATTAGAAAGAAAGAAGCTATTATGCTTAAATTCCTACAAGTTTCTTTGGGTCCAAGGTGAGCCAGATCCTTAACATCTATAAATTTTGTGTTGCTGTTGGCTGAAGAGAATCTGCATGATCCTTGCTTTTTACTGAGATGGATATTGCTACAAGTAGGTTTGACAGACAGAAGCGCCATGGGTCCAATGAAACAAGCCCATCATAAATCAGGACGTGTTTGCCTTGCACAATTTTTCTGGTTTGAAAAACAGACTCAGGTTACATCTAAAACCATTTTTATTTTTCATGGGATTATATGCTGCTCCTTTAATATCAGAGTTGGCAGAATATTGGTGAACAAATTGTTAGTTTGTCTTTTGTAAATCATCTGAATGTGTGTTTTAGCATTAAAATGATCCAAAACCAATACGTTTTCCTACTTTCAAGTGCCTTTTTGACCTGCTCTCAGTAAAACTGGATTAATTTTAAGCTTAATAAATGACAAGTCTTGATCTTCTAAGGAACTACTCCTTTCAGAACATGCTTTAACTCATACTTAGTTTCACTATGAGAATGGACTCTTTGGGTCATGCCATTTTTTTCAAAAAGCTTTTTTCTTAATGGTTGAGTTGTTTGTTCAAAAATTGGCTAGAACATATGTACTTCATTTGACTTTTATGGTATTTTTTTACCTTGCCATGAATAATGTCCAAAACATTAATATTAAACCAAATTAATACCATAACTGATCCACAAGACATTTGGATCAAGTTTGTAGTCAACTAAATTTTTAACTGCCAATTCTAAAACCATAATAAGAATACAAAGAACCAATAGAGACAATGAAATAGTCTTTTGTTATACATAGGCATTTTTCATGCCATCTACATAGGGAGTCAATTTGCCAGCACAGACTTAAATAGAAGGATGCCTCAGTTAAATAAAGCCCAAATGTGCGGATGTTATAATACCTTACATTCGCATGACACTTAATAGTTTAAATAGCAACCTGGCATAGTGGTTAGAGAGCTAGCCTTAGAGTCAGTCAGATCTAGGTTCTAAACCCTACCTCTAAACATCCAGTAGCTGTGTGACCCTGGGCAAGTCACTTAACTTCTCCATATCCTACGCAACTCTTAAAGACTTTATACTAAAGAGGTGATCTTTATTTGGAGAGGGAGTTTTCTCATCCAGGAGCTTCCAATAATAGGGAAGTTATAGGTTCAGTTCCTTTTTTGTTTTCTTCACAGTAAAGTAGAAATTGGGAAGAAAGAGAAGTAGAGTTTTATAAGTAATTATCCCCATTTAGTTTAGAAAGGTTGTGCACTGCCCATAGTCACACAGCTAGTAAATTACAGATGTAGTAATAGGAGTGCTGTCCCTGGAGTCAGGAGAGACCTGGGTTCAAATCCTTTATCTGGTACTTAACAAGTTTTGTGGTCATAAGCAAGTTACTCAAACTATTTAAGCCTCAATTTTGTTACTTGTAAAATGGGAATAGTGGTAACTGTTAAACTTCCCTTGAAAGGAAGTATGTCCTGGTAATAGGAGGATCTGCCTTACCTCACCTTCTGTTGTCACCCCTCAGCCTGCCACTTCACTTGTTCCCTGATTTACATTTATCCTCCTAGCTCTTGCTAGTACAGATATGTATTTGGATAATTTGTTTCTAATTAACAAACTACAATTTATCATTACATAATCATGCATGATTAATCAAGTCATGATTAATCATCCAGAGTCAGGAAGACCTTCCTCTGATATACAGCAGCTAAGTGAAAAAGGGTAAAAGACATTTAATTTCTTGGTGTCCCGGGCAACTGTCTAAGATTACCAGTAAGAAACAAATTGATGACCTACATTAGGGATAGGAGTTTTCATACTGGGAATTCTTTTTTTTTTAATGCTTTATTAACTTCTAATTTATATCATTCATCTCTGCCAGATTTTAAGTTACAAATTTTCTCCCTGTTTTTCCCCTACCCACTGCCCCAAATAGCAGTCCCACAGGATATCCCCTCCTCCAATCTGCTCTCTCCCATATTTTCTCTCATACCCCTTTCAACTTTTCCAGTAGGGCATGGTGTATCTCTATGCCCCAGTGCCTGTATGTCTTATTTCCCAATTATATATAAGATAGTATTAAGAATAGTATATATGTATATATAATTTTAAACATTTGATTTTAAAACTTTGAATTCCAGATTCATTCCCTGCCTCCCTGTCACCCACCCTTACTGGGAAGATAACCAGTTCAGTATAGGTTGTACATGTGTAGCTAATGCAAAATAATAATGTAGTAGATATATTGCAAATGTCTGACTATATTTCCCTCCCTCCTATCCCACCTCCCACTTGTTCTATTCTCAACTTTGATCCCGTCCCTTTTCAAAAGTGGGTGTTTCTAACTTCCCTCCCCCCCAGCCTGCCCCATCTTCCATAATTCCCCCTCTCATCCTCTTCCCCCCTACTCTCCTATTCGTAGTAAGTAATTTCTCAATTTTCTTTCAAACTATGAGTCCAAACTGCTTTTCTCGACATTCTATTGGCTCTTAAAGCTATAGTAATAGCATACATTGCCTCTTTGAGAGAGATGTTCAAAACATTCATTCATTTTTTTAAATAACATTTTATTGATGACTTAAGTTTTCTCTTGTGTCTATCTCCATTTCTCTTCCCCAAGAAGGATCCTATATAATAAAAATATTTTTAGGAAGGAAAAAGAAAAACTACTTAGTGGAGTCAATCAATACATCTAAAAAATCTGAAAATTTATGCAATATTCCACACCCATAGAAAATAGGAATGTAAGGGATGGCTAGGTATCACAGTTGGTGCTCTATTCACCAGCCCTGGAGTCAGGAGGACCTGAGTTCAAATCCGGCCTCAGACACTTAACACTTATAGCCGTGTGACCTTGGGCAAGTCACTTAATCCCAATTGCCCTTCCCTCCTCCAAAAAGCAAAAAAAGAAAACAGGAATATTTGTGGGGAGGGGGGTTTGCCTTCTCATATCTCTTCTATGGGACCTTACTTATTCTTTGTACTATCATACATGCACTTTTGCATTGTTTTGTTGTTGCTTTTCTTTTCCTTTACATTGAATTAGTCTTTGTGTATATTGTTTATTTGGCTTTACTTCATTCTGCATTAATTCATGTACTTCATGTAATTCATGTAATTCATGTAATTCATTTATTATCTGAACAATGAGTATTATGAAACAATTCTACACGAACCATTGTGTGTGCTAAGTGCATTAGCCTAGGAACTTACCTAACAAGGCCTGGAATAGTGTGATATGGTGTAAAGAGTACTGGGTTTAGAGCCTAGAGGACTTGGGTTTGGATTCTGGAACTCTGGTCTCTATTTCTTCATTCACTCATCACACCATTATTCAGCATCCAGCAATATGTTCTCTGAAGCCCTTGTAAATGAAGAGTTTATGGAGATCTTATTTGTGTAGATCTTCTTTCTATACTCAATTTCTAAAAAAAAAAAAGAAAACAAGACAAAAATGAAGTCTCCGTCAGTATTTAGGGGTTCGCTGCTTGAGGATTCTATTCTACTCTCTCTAGGGAATAATGCTCTACTTCTCTTATGCTCTGTTCTTCCCCTTTTAAATATGTTGAACTACAGTGAAAATTTGTTAGCACCACATTCCTGCCATGTTACTAATATTGTGTTTTGTGCTTCTAGCACCCCTGCTGGGGCGGCTTTCCCCACTCCTAGACACATTGGGAGGTCGTGTTCCCAGAGGATGGCTGACTACTTCTCCCTTTAGAGTTCTAATGGTAACTGATGAGCTGATTCATAGCATTGTTGCTTGCAAGCCCCAATCAATGTGCTTCCCAATTTCATTTAACCAGTTGATTTCTTCTAAGCCAAAAGTAATAAAATATCAGATGCATTATGTACGCTCAGGTTTTCTTGACTTTGGATAGAGGATGGTCCTCTAGCCACCATGCTAATCTAATTCTCTATAAGTATCCTTATGAGGACTAAATAACAAGCATCATCTATATATGTATAAACACCTATTTTGAACAGATTATGTGGAGAAGAGAAATAGCAATTGAAGGCAGTTAGTATGTATGCTTAGAGATGTGATGGGGGTATAAAGCAAGAATTCCTTCTACAAGGAGGTAGTGAGGACTTTAGGAAGTGAGGAGTCCAAATCAGCAAGCTCATTACACACATCCTATTCCTTTCTCTCCATGCAGTTGGACTATTGTTCTTATATCCAGCCAAGTAAAAGCACTTTGTCCAGATAATCACCCTCTTTACATGACCAAAACTCTACAGTGTCCTTTCTTGGATCTGCCTAAATAGCATTCTTTTTAGTCCCAACTGCTTTACACCCACATATTGTTTTTTCCAGCACATGTTCCATAACAAGTCAAAAGAGACTAATGCGATGTGATTGTGTTATTTTGAGGGCCAGCATTCAGAGTCATGATTAGAAGCAGACCAAGCCAAAGCCTCAAGAACTTAGTATTTTTGTTCTTATTAAGATATTTATCTAATGCCAAAAATGGCCACTGGTAATAAATCTTTTCATGAGATTTTTTTTTCTTTCCAAAGATACCAGAATTGCAACATGCCTGAGACTTGGATGTGCTCATTCTGCTCCACATACCAATCAGAACAGCTCCTTCCAGAGTAGCCACCTTCATGCCATATCTACTTTAGCCAAATGATATAAACATTGACATCACCTGCTGGAATGGGATCACCCACTGTTGAAGGATATTTTACCTTTGGTACCAATCATTTACCTTAGCAATGTTTGTTCTTACTTCATTGGTCTAGTGCCTTGTCCAATTTGTTGATTTATTTTCTTAGGCGATTGAGAGGTTGGATTTTGTTTAGATATTTTTGTTTGTTTGGGTTTTTGAAAATGGTTCGGTAATTCTTTATTCCCTATAAATCTTCAGATTTCCTTCCCTAGTCCAGATTATTCTTTAGGTATCATTTTTAAATAACCAAATCAAAACTGGGCCCCATGTGATATAAATTAGCTATTTCCAGGCCCCAGAATAAAGTTAGTGTTTGCCATTTGTCAAATGATAAACTAGGGGATTATTTTTGGGATGGGTGAAGAGTTGCTTCCAGAGGTCGATTTGATCACATATGATTTGCTGAAAGGCAAGTTGTTTTGAGTAGTCATAGTCAGGGCCCCTTTCATGACAAGCTCTTCCTGGAGGCAAATAATAAAGTCACATTAGGGTCTAGCTACAGCTACCAGGAATAAAATAGGATAATTCCAAGGGGACTGGATCAAAATGTTGGTTACCTTACTGGTTTCTTCAAAATGTTAACAAAGAGTTTTGAAATATAACAAATGACTCCCTTTGACTCTTAAAAAAAAAACCAAACTGCAGAATTCATAGAAAATCACAGATGAATCAGGGAGGCAGAGCAGTGGTATCAAATTTGAACGGAAATGCAGGCCACTGAATTATATAAGCATCCCACTGGGCACATATTGACTTAGAAAACCACATATTAGTATTATCTATATTTTATTGTATTTTTATTTATTTTGTTAAATTAAATATTTCTGAATTACATTTTAATTTGGTTCAGGTAGTACTCCAGCTGAAATGTTTGATGCCCTTGGTGAAGAGAATAGAATATAAGGCTTGGAGTTAGGAGAACTGGAATTCAAATCTCTCCTCCAACACTTGTGACTTGAGTGAACCTGAGCCCCAATTTTTTCATCTATAGAATAGGGATGATAACAGCATCTACTTCACAGGGTGGTATAGAGAATCAGATGAGGCATTTTGCAAACCTTCAAGTTTTATGTAATTGTGAGCTAAAATTTGTCTTCTAGAGACCCATCAAAAAGGGTTCTTAGAATCTTTAGCTTCTTTTTTTTTTTTTTAACAATTTCCAAAATAATTTTTATTGTCAGGATTCTGTACTTTAGCTCTCCTCCTGTACAGTCTTGGTACCCCGGAGTCGACCAGTACGCCAGGCAGTGATGAGACCGACCTTTCGTCCAGCTGGGGCATCTCTTCGAATGGTGGATGGTTTTCCAATATGCTGGTGATTACCTTCTCCGAAGGGATGTTCCACAGGATTCATGGCCACACCCCGGACACAAGGCCAGCAGTTTCTCTTGGCCTTGTATTTGTGATAGGCACGACCTGCCTTAAGGATGGGTTTATCAATACGACCTCCTCCAGCAACAACACCAACCACAGCTCTGTTAGCAGAGGAGATCACTTTCTTAGAGCCTGAAGGTAGCTTCACTCGTGTTTTCTTGGTTTCAGGATTGTGGGAAATCCCTGTGGCATAGTTTCCGGATGGATGCCCGGGCAAGCTTACCCCGGTGCCCAAGGCTTTTCTTCAAGACAACACACTATGATCCCTTCAGGCATAGTACCAACTGGGAGGACATTGCCAATGTTGAGCTGAGCTTTCTTACCACAGTACACAAACTGGCCAGTGTGGAAGCCTTCGGCAGCAATGAACAACTCTGTCCTCTTTTTAAATTGATAAGGATCCCGAAAAGCTACTTTTGCAAGAGGAGCCCCTTGGCCTGGATCATGGATTATGTCCTTTATGATACCCTTAATGTAGCCATGCTTCCCGGCGAAGTCGACAACCTGAAGCTTGGCGGCCCCTTTCCTGTGCTTCACGTGGGCGCGGAAGACAGAGCCGGCACCCTTCCTCTGACCATGGATCACTTGTGCGGTCTGACTCCAGACTTGCTAGTGAGAGGCGAATCTTTAGCTTCTTTAAAGACAGGTCTTTTGGGAAATTTTTCTTGATTCCCCTCCCCTGGGAATTAGTATCTTCTCTCTCCTTAAGTTTTCATATATAAACTTATACCTGGTTGCATATTGTAACCTCAGGTAAGTGTAGGGGATTGTATTTTCCTTTTTTTTTGCTTTAGTGTCCCCAAGGCCTACCACACTGTCTTGCAAATAGAGGGACGTAATAAATGCCTATTGTATTAGAACAGGTTCCTTAGGACTAAAGTAATTGGATTTTATGTAAGCTCTTAAAGGAACAGAAGAATATCGCTAATTGCTAGAAGACTTCAGAGTGGAAATGATTCAGTATGTCTATTAGCATTGTTCTCATAGGGCTTAGAGTTTGAAGACCTGGTTCTGGTCACCTCACTGCTCACTGTTCATTATATGTCTTCTCAGGTTTCTCAGAAACAATCTCTTTCAACATTTCTATGGTACAATAGTTTTCCATTACGTTCACATACCATAATTTGTTCATACATTCCCCTAATTAATAGGCACTCCTTTAGTTTAGTTGTTTGCCACTATAAAAGGAGTTCAATAAATGTTCAATGTTGATTGAAAAATAGACAAAATCTGAGGGAGGAGGGGAAAGGAAATGGAAAGAAGAGAGAGAAGGGAAAGAAAAAAGGGTATAATGGGTTCCTTAGGGGAGTTCTATGATCATCTTGATGAGCTTAAAGAGAGGCAAGCCTTTGTTTGGTACTTTGATTATATCTTCCTGTTAAGACTGTGAACATTCCCATTGATCCTGTAAACTCATTTATATTTCACTGAGGATGAATGAATGAGTGAATCTCAGTAATTGGACATGATTGGGGACAATTTGGTCTGGTTAGGCTTTTTAGATCAGAACCACTGCTTTGTGCTAGGTAGTAGATAGGTGGGTGCAGTGGATAATGCCAGACCTGGAGTCAGGAAGACTCATCTTCCTGACTTCAAATCTGGCCTCAGGGGGGCAGAGTCAGGATGGGGGAGTAGAAGCAGTACCTCCCTGCCGCTAAAGCTTCCACCTTCCCCAATCCATGTAAAAGGGAACTCTAAACAAATTTTGGAGCTGCAGAGCCCACAAAATGACACAGAGAAGCTAACTTCCTGCTGAGGACAGCCAGCAAAGTGCTCTGGGAGCTGAGCCCAGCCCCACTCGAGGCTTTAGCCCCAGGGCAGGCTTGACCAGCCACCTGCTGAAGGGACTCCAGATCAGCAGCAGCTGTGGCCGTTTCCAGATTTGTCAACACATAGATGCAAAGGACAAAGTGAGAGGTCAGTGCAGTCTGGACTTTGGAACCCAGTAAGTGGGAGTGTGTGGCTTTTGCCCCCAGGGCCAGAAGCTGCTGAGACCCCAGCACAGCCAGCCAGCACCATGTGGCAGCTTCAGCTCCTGGCTTGCAGAGTGTAGGGGGAACAAGCATCAGTCTGAGGGTTAATTACTCTTGCTTTAACCTGCTTGGATCTGGATTGCAGTCTAGGGTGGAGGTCCTGGGGTGTGTGTCCAGCCTGCTAGAGCCTGTGGAGACCTCAGAGAGGGCACCCATCTAATACCTCTGGCAGCTGAGAAAACCCCAGCATTTGGGACGAAAGCTCCCCTGTCTGGTGGCAGAGTCCTACTGTGGCAAAAAGCCCAGGGGTCAAGTGACAGAGGGGCAACATGACCAGGCAAAGGAAACAAAGCAGACAGAAGATTCCAACATTAGACTCCTATTTTGGGGACAAAAAGGAGCAAAGCATGGAACAGGAGGAAGACAGTGAAGTCAGAACTCCTGCACTTCAAAGCTTCAAAGAAAAATATGAGCTGCTTACAGGCCATAGAGGACCTTAAGAAGCAGATAAGAGAAGTGGAGGAAAAATTGGGAAGAGAAATGAGAACGATGCAAGAAAATTACAAAATGAGAGTCAACAGCCTTACTGAGGAAAATTACACCTTAAAAAATAGACTAACTCAATTGGCAAAAGAGGCTCAAAAAGGCAATGAGGAGAAGAATGCCTTAAAAAGCCAAATTTGTCAGATGGAAAAAGAATCTCAAAAGCTCACTGAGGAGAATCATTGCTTCAGAATTAGATTGGAGCAAATGGAAGCTAATGACTTTATGAGAAACCAAGATGCTATTAAATAGATCCAAACAAATGAAAGAATAGAAGGCAATGTGAAATATCTCATGGGAAAAATTACTGACCTGGAAAATAGATCCAGGAGAGATCATTTAAAAATTATTGCACTACCTGAAAGCCATGATCAAAGTAAGAACCTAGAAATCATCCTCCAGAAGTTCTCAAAGAAAACTGCCCTGATGTTTTAGAACCAGAGGGCAAAATAGAGGTTGAAAGAATCCACCGATCACCTCCTGAAAAAGATCCCCAAAAGAAAACTCCTAGGAATATTATAGCCAGGTTCCGGAATTCCCAGATCAAGTAGAAATATTACAAGCAGCCAGGAAGAAACAATTTGAATATTGTAGGAACACAATCAGGATAACCCAGGATCTGGCAGCTTCTACACTGAGGGATCAAAGGGCCTGGAATATGATATTCCAGAGGTCAAAGGAACTGGGATTAAAACCAAGAATCACCTACCCAGCAAAACTGAGTATCATGTTTCAGGGGAAAATATGGTCATTCAGTGGAATAGAGGACTTTCAAGCATTCTTGATGAAAAAACCAGAGTTGAATAGAAAATCTGACATTCAGATACAAGAAGCAAGAGAAGCATGAGAAGGTAAACAGGGAAAAGACATCATAAGGAACTTATCAAAGTTGAACTATTAACATTCCTACATGGAAAAACCATAATTGTAACTTATGAAACTTTTCTCAGTAGTTGAAGGGAATAGAAATGTCTATATATGAGGGTATATGGGCATATGAATACATATGTGAATGTGTGTATATATGTTTACAGGTATACATAGATAGAGGGCACAGGACCAATTTAATGGGAAGGGATGATACTTAAAAGGTGAAATTAAGAGGTGAGAGAGGAATATAATGAGAGGAGATGGGGAGAGACAGAATGGGGTAAACTATCTCATATAGAAGAGGCAAGGGAAAAGGGTTACAATGGAGGGGAAGAATAGGAAGGCAAAAGGGAATGGGTCAACCTTATTGTCATTGAATTTGGCTTGAGGAGGGAATGAAATACACACTGAATAGGGCATCTCACCCTCCAGGAGAGTACGGTGGGGGAAGGGGATGAGAGGGGGGATGATGGAAGGTAGGGCAGGCTGGGGGGGGGGGGGGGGAAATTGGAAGCCCCCACTTTTGAAAAGGGACCGGATCAAAGTAGAGAATAGAATAAGTGGGATAGGAGGGAGGGAAATATAGTCAGTCCTTTACAATATATCTACTATGTTACTGTTTTGCATTAGCCACACATATACAACCTATACTGAACTGCTTATCTTCCCGGTAAGGGTGGAAGACAAGGGAGGAAGGGAATGAATCTGGAATTCAAAGTTTTAAAATCAAATACTCAAATACACACACACACACACATATATATATATATATATACTATTATTAATACTATTTTGCATGTAATTGGGAAATAAGATATACAGGCACTGGGGCATAGAGATCCACTGGAAAAGTCTAAAGGGGTATGGAAGAAAATATGGGAGAGAGCAGAGCAGATAACGGGGAGAAAATTTTGTAACTCAAAATCTGGCAGAAATGAATGATGTAAATCAGAAGTTAATAAAGCATTTGAAAAAAAAATCTGGCCTTAGGCACTAACTAGATGTATGGCCCTGGGCAAGTCACTTAACTGTTTACCTCAGTTTCTCATATGTAAAATGAGCAGAAGGAAATGGCAAACCACTTCAGTATCTTTGCCAAGAAAACCCCAAATGGGATCATGAAGAGTCAGATGTGACTGAATAATAATATCCATTTTTGCCATATCCACCTTTTCAGATGGATCCTGAGAGAGCTAATCACTGATCAGAAATTAGAGACATGAAAGGATATCTGGTTTGTAATAGATCTCAAATTGCATTACAAAGCAGTAATCAACAAAAAATTTTAGTACTAGTTAAAAAATAGAAAAACTGATCAATGGAACAGATCAGGTATATGTGTTCCAGAAACAACTCAACACAATAGCACAGGGTTTGAGAAACCCAAGCAGTCAAATTTTTAGGGGAAAAAAACTGCTGGGAAAATTGGAGAGCATTTTGGGGAAAATCAGTCTTAGATTATCATTTCATACAATATACCACAATAAGCCCAAATGAATACATTGCCTAGATACAAAAAACAAAAACAAAAACATATCATCAACAAGTTATAGGAGAATTGAAGAAGACACCTTTCACAACTATGGAAAGGAGGAATTCCTGACCAAAACAAGGAGGATTGTTTTGAACCAAAATTGAGAAGTTTCAGGTTCAAGAACCAAAACAGAGATCTTTACGGGATATAAAATGGACAGTTTTGATTACATTTTTGAAACTACAAAGCTTTTTACACAAACAACAGCAATATATTTAAAATTAGAAGGGAAGCAGGTAAATGGGTAAAAAACATATTTGCATCAAATTTCTCTGAAAAAAATCCCATCTCCAAGATATATAGGGAATTGACACATATAAGAACAAAAGCCATGGCCCAAAAGATAAACAGTCAAATGAGCAGACAGTTCCCTAGGGGAGAAATCCAAGCTATTAATAGTCATGTGAAAAAAAATGCTCTAAATTACTAATAAGGTAAATTAAATTTAAGTAACTTTGAAGTTCTATCTCATACCTTTCAGGTTTGCAAAAATTATAATAGATTATAGGCAATTATTGGAGAGGAAGAAAATAACTATTTTATGTACCACCTACTATGGGCACTATGCTAAGTAGCACTTTTACAAATATTATTTCATTTGATCCTCACAACAGTATCTTTAAGGTATCTTCATTTTACAGCTGAAGCAAACTGTGTGCCTAGGGTCACCAGCTATTAAGTGTTTGAGATCAGTTTTGAACTTAGGTGTTTCTGATGCCAGGCCTTGAACTCTATCATCTACATACACTGTGGGAGAAGAGCAGGGTTAGTGGAATTGTAAACTGGCCCAACAAGTCTGAAATTGCTGAATAATATTAGGTTCCTAGAGAGTTTGGAAACCCAGTATTCTAACTAGTCTCTTAGTATGTGTATACTTAGTTATTTAAAATTATGTACTATAATTAAAATGAGTAATATACTAATAATTATTAACATCATACAATTCACACAGCAATAGACATTTTAAAAGAGAAAGATAAGAGATAAAATAATATTTGGCCCCAGAGGTAATAAGGAGACACTAGACCTTATTTGTTGAAGAATAACATGGTCAGACCTGCGCTACAGGAAAATTGCTTTGGCAACTGTATGAAGAATGGATTATAGAGCGAGAGTTGTCTTTTTTTCCCATATAAAATTATTTATTTATTTATAGTTTCCACATTCATTTTTATAAGATTTTGAGTTCTAAATTTTCTCTCTCCCTATTCTTCCCCCCTCCCCAAGATGGTACACAATCTAATATAGGCTATACATGTGCAATCATATTTAACATATTTCGTTATGTTATGTTATTATCATTATTATTACTTATGTTGTAAAGAAGAAGTAGAATCAATGGGAGAAAGAAAAAACAACAAAAAAAGAGAAAATAGTATGCTTTGATCTGCATTCAGACTCC
>NW_027187378.1:5354825-5422999 GCF_028583685.1 Petaurus breviceps papuanus
ACAGAGAGAGAGAGAGAGAGAGAGAGAGAGAGAGAGAGAGAGAGAGAGAGAACAATAACAAGGCAAAATGATTCACAGACCAGGAATTACTACAGATGTTCCCATTTCAGGAAAGATTTTGTAAGGAACTCAATCCTAAAGGACTCAGCAGGAGTGTTTCATGCTTATTTTACATTTGATAATAAAAACTTTCCTGTCAGCACTATTATCTCTATTATTATAAATGATATAAGTAAGTAGATTCTTCTTCCTAGTCAATAAAATTCATTTTTTCCAGTTTCAATTTCTTCTGAATGTTGGCATAAAACCCTCCTGTAGATTCCAAAATAGCCCCCACAGATAAGCATTTCTCTGCCACATCCTTTTGTACTACATTTTCAGATTGAGGGTCTATGGCTTGCTTTTAAATTCTTTTAGGATTGACATCTGTCTTAGTCTCAGACCAAAACATATTTTATATTCTTCTCTGACCAAGTCAGATCCTCTTTTTAAGGCAGCACGAAAGAAAGAAGAAAATTTCCATCCATCTTGGTATCTTATATGGAAAGCTTACTAAGAATTCTTAGGAATTCTTGGTTTTCCAAGGAAGCTATTATTGTAAGTGAAAGGTCTGAAGACCCATGACCCATCTGTACCCATGAAACATTTTTCCAAAGGATATTGTAGTCAATACTTTGGCAGGATACCATAACAAAACTATTATTAAATGATACTTTAATTCCAATCAACAAACTTTATGAAGTCCCTATTCAGTACAAATCACCTTGCTAGAAACTGGGAATACAAAGAAAAAAGAAATAGAAGCTTACATTTAATAGACAGAGAGAATGTGTACACAGATAAGTAAATACAAGATATTATGAGGAAGGAGAGAGCATTATTAGGAGCCTCAGAAAAGGCTTCCCATAGGAATTCACAACTGTGATAGGCTTTGTAGAAAACTAGGAAATCTGAGAGGAAGGGGTGAGATAGGAATGCCTTCCTTCCAAGGAGAGACACAGCCTGTGCAATGCATAGCAGTGGAAAATGGGATTTCTAGTTGGGGGAACCAAAAGCAGGATGACCTGGCTGGAATCTCACTTGGGGTGAGCCATTCAATGCTTTATATTCTTTAGAATCTGTGAACACAACCACTCAGGGACTGAAAGGGGCAAAACCTTAAAATCTCATAGTCTCTTTTACTTGTGCTAGAATTTCATCAAGTAGATTGGGAGGATGTCATTGATCAAGGGTTCCTTAATTAACCCTAAGCTAAATATAGAAAGTAGAAATGACATTCAAGAAAATGAAGTTAGTAAGAGGGGTTGGGCCTGATGAAACATATATAGAAGAAGCCTGTGCCAGAGATCATACAATTTTAATTGATTCTCAAAATACCTTAAAAAGGGGAAAATTAAAAACAAAAACAGGAAAAATGTAAGTATTATTACAAAAAATATTTATGAAAATAACAACAATTATTGACCCATATTCCTAATTTATAACAGTAATGCTAGCTTTTGATAGGGTACTTTAAGTTTGCAAAGTATTTCTACATGCATTATCTCATTTGAGTCTCAAAACAACCCCATGAGGAAGGTGCTATTATGCATAGTCACACAACTGTTAAGTGTCTATGGCAAGACTTGAACTCAGGTCTTCCTGACTACAAGTCTAGCACTCAATCCACTAGGTCATCTAGTTGCCATTAGAGTTTCTAATCTTCAGAATATACTTAAAAGAAAGTCCTTTATAGGTATGAATCAAGGACATTCTTAATGAAAGTATGAGAAATAAATGGTCAAACTTTCACAAAAAACACTATGCAGTAGATCACAAATATAGCTATATAACTTACTATAAAGTCGGAGAATATAAGATCCCATTGTATTCATTGCTAGTTAATTGCAAAAAATTATTTGATTCCATAGAATAAAAGGTAGCCATAAAAATGTTCTCTAATAGGGTGTTTTAATAATTGCATTAAAAGCATATAAAATACCTTTACAAATACACAGAGATAATTCTGTAGAAAGAGGCTTAGATTACCAATATCAGGTGGGGCACAAAGCAAGAAGACACATTTGTGAAGGTATTTATCACTCTTTGGGAGGATGTCCTACACAAAGTCTAAAAGAAAGAAGGATTCTTTATAGGAGTGAAATTTTCATAGAGGTGTTTACAAATGATGTTTTTATAATTGCTTAGAACCCCAAATCACTATAGAACTCTTTCACTGAGAAGGATAATCATCCAAACAAGATAACCCTAACATTGTACATAGGAAAAAGTCCAGCGGATGTTGGGCACTCATTCCTGAGAATCATACTGACAACTTGCAGTTGAATGTCAGCCCATGGAATTAAACAGTATATATATATATCTCAGACAGACACTGAAAATGGACTCTTAACTACATCCAAAATAGGAAGAAGACAGAAAGTTGGATCACATTTGGAAAATTGGGTAGTGTTTTCAATGATCTTAGTCTGTGCTTTATTACATTTTTAATCATGTATTTTAATTATTTTTTTCCAATTAGCGAAAGTATGCCTTCTCTCCCTCCCAACCTCAAACCCCACTAAAAATGTTAATTAAAAAAAGAAAGTTCTTATAAAAAAATATGTAGAGTTAAGTAAAACAAATTCCCCATTGGCATATATATATATTTCATATAGATGCAGATATACATGAAGATATATATATATATGTATATATACACATGTATATATACGTGTGTGAGTGTGTGTGTAAATCAGGCAGTTATATGGAGCAGTGCATAGAGCACTGGGCCTGGAATCAGGAAGATCTGAGTTAAAACCTGGCCATGGACACTTACTACATGTGTAATTCTGGGCAAGTCACTCACCCCCTATTTGCTTCAGTTCCTCATCTGTAAAATGGAGACACACTGGAGAAGGAAATAGCAAACTACTCCAGGATCTTTGCTAAGAAAACCCCATGGACAAAAGGTCACAGAGAAACACCTGAACAATTTAGCAACAACATGTGTGTATATATACACACATACACATACACACATATATAAACTTGATCTCTTAGTCCATTACTTCTCTCTGTCAGTAGGTGATTATCATGTTTCATTATGAGTCCTTTGGATATGGTTGGTCATTCATTGACTAGTCAGTGTTCTTAAGTCTTTTAAAAAAATTTTTATGCTATTATTGTTATTGTATAAATTGTTCTCCTGGTTTTGCTCATTTCACTTTACTTCAGTTCATACAAGTTTTCCCAGGTTTTTCTGAAACTGTCCCCTTCATAATTTTTTACAAAAGAGTATAGTAGTCTATCATATGTGTATACAAAGACTTGTTCAGCCATTTCTCAAGTAATGAGTACCCCTCCCCCTTAGTTTCTAGTTCTTTCCAGCATAAAAAGAACTGCTATAAATATTTTTGTTAGTATAAGTCATTATCCCCTGTCTTTAATCTCTTTGTGATATAGACCTAGTAGTAGTACCACTGGGTCAAAAAGTTGGATAGTTTGACACATTTTTTAACATAGTACCAAATTACTCTCCCAAATAGCTCAATCAATTCACAGCTCTACCAAGAATATATTAATGTACCTGTTTTCTGACAGCCCTACCATTTTTTTCCTTTTTTTATCAACTTTGCCAAACCACTGGGGTTAATTTTAGACCTTAGAGTGGTTTTAATTTGAATTTTTCTAATTATTAGAGATTTGGAGCATTTTTTCATACTACTTTTGATAACTTGGATTTCTTCCTCTAAAAACTCCCTATTTATATCTTTTGACCTTTATTTATTATTGTTTTTAATTTATTACTTCATTTTGAAATTAGATAAAATCTGCCTGGCACATTGTAGGTACTTAATAAATGCTTATTCTTTCCCCCCCAGATCCCATTTATCATTTGGGGAATGATTATTATTCTTTGAATTTTAATCAGTTGCCTATACATCTTAGAAAAGAGACCTTTGTCAGAGAATCTTCATGCAAAGATTTGTTTCCCAATTTCCTTTCTCTCCTTTAATTTTACTTGCACTGGTTTTGATAGTTTTTGTCAAATAGTGAGCTCTTAACTCAATAGCTTTGATATTTGGGTTTAACAAATACTATATTACTTCTACATATTGTATATGTGATCTAGTCCACTAATTGTTTAATCTGTTTCTTAATCAATACCAAATGATTTTGATGATTAATCTTTCCTAGTATTGTGTGAGATCTAGTACTGTGAAAAGAAGTACCTTCTTTTCCACTTTTTTCAAAATTTCCCTGAAGATTCTTAACCTCTCGTACTTCCAGATGAATTTAGTTGTTACTTTATCTTGCTCTATAAGGTAATCATTTGGTAGTTTGGTTGAATGACAATGAACATGTAAGTTAATTTATTATATTGACTCAGCCAAACCACGAGCAATTGTTACTTCTCCAATTTTTTAGATCTGTTTTTGTGTAAAGAGTGTTTTATAGTTCTATTCATATAGTTCTTGCGTATGTGTGTGTGTGTGTGTGTGTTGTCAGGTAGACTGCCAAGTATTTCAAACTTTCCATATGTTAAATGGAATTTCTTTTCCTCTTGATTCCTGCTGGATTCTATTGTCAATATACAGAAATGTTGGTGATTTGTGTGAGTTTATTTTATATACTCTAAGTTTGCTAAAGTTGTTAAATTGTTTCTACAGATCTTTAGTTCACTTTCTGGGTTCTCTATCATATAATTTGCAAAAAAATAACCATTTTGTTTCTATTTTGCCTATGTTTAGGCCCTCAATTTCTTTTTCTTGTTTAATTTCTATAGTTAGCATTTTTAGCACTATATTAAATAGTAATGAAGATAATGGACATCCTTGCTTTACTCCCTGTTCTTATTGGAAAGCCTTCTAATTTATCCCCATTACATATGATGCTGGTTCTTGGTTTAGAAAAATGCTGCTTGTAATAAGGAAAGATTCATTTATTCTTAGGTTTTTTAGTGTTTTTTTTTCAAACCTTTTCCAGCATTTATTGTTAAAATCTTATGATTTTTGTTGCTCTTGTTTTCAGTAAGGTCAGCTATATTTATAGTTTTCCTAATATTGAACCAACATGACATTCTTGGTATGAGCCTAGCCTCTTCATAGTGTGTAATCTTTGTGATACAATACTATAATCTCCTTGCTAATATTATATTTTAAAATTTCACATCAATATTTATTATCTATACACTTCTTTCTCTGTTTCAATTTTCCGTGGTTTAGATATCAGACCAGATTTGTATCATAGATAAAATTTGGTAGGACTCCTTTCCCTATTTTCTTAAAAATAGCATTTAGCACAGAACTTGGTAACATAGCAGATACTTAATAAATGCTAATTGACAGGTTTACCTTTCCTTTTTTTTCTCATAGAAAACATTCTGTATTCCCCTGTCATGTAGGTGGGAGCAGTTTCTTTCCATTGGCTGTGTACTTGGAACAGGCTACATCTTTAAAATTACCAGACTGGGACAGCCGCACTCTTTTTCTGGTGCTGTAAAGAGATGAAGTTCTTGTTTACCCACAGCATGGGTTCCACTCATTGGGTGGAGGGAAGAGCTGTCTTCCTCTTTTCTCTAACCCCTGTGGCCTCAAGAAATGGGCATGAGGTTTTGGTCTGTTTCAGCTGTCCTTTTTCAGACATAGATGGTGAAGTCCTTGACCCAGGAGCCATGGTGATTTTGGAACCAGGTTTCTAGGCCAGTAGTTCCTATAAAGAAACCCCAAGAAGCCAAGGTTCCTGAAGTCCAGTTTAGGATGACTCTGAACCTGGAACTTGGTGTGACTGTACTATGTTGGTGGGAGCTTGAGCCAATGTCAGAAACCAGACATACCCTAACTTCTCAGGAGTGCCAGAGAACCCTGGGGGAGGGATTAAATGTGACACACCTAGGGCCAGAGTGTAATATTACACAAAGTTCATACACCGCATCAGGAATCTTTATTTTCCTTCTCCCATTGGTTCTTTCCAGAGCCTCTATTTTGGGGAGGAGCAAAGGCTGGCCAGTTTTTATTCCCTTCCTGGTCATACTTCTGGCTCCCAGGATTCTGCCACCAGCACCCAACTGCTTTCTCACCCTGGAACTTCCCCTAGAACTTAGGGCCTTCTTGCTCTTGAATGTCACTCTGCTCTGGCTCCCTTCTCCCACTGAAAATTTCCTTCTAGGGCCTCCATTTTGGGTAAGGGTCCTAGCTAGCCATCTTTCATTCCCTCTCAGGTGTGGTTTTGGCTCTTAGGACTTTACCCACAATGACCCCACAAAGCTACCTTCTCCCTGTCCCCCTGACTTTTCAGCTCCCTTTTATGCATGATCTTACCCCCCTTAAAATGTACCCTCCTCAAGGGCAGTGTCTGTCTTTTTGCTTCATCCGTGTGCTCAGTGCTTAGCACAATGCCTAGAACAGTGTAAGTGCTTAATCAATGCTTGCTTTCTACATGCCTACCCCTACTGTGTGATTGTGAGGTCCCACCTGGACAGAGACAATAAGTCATATGAGTGAGAAGTCTTCAAATTGTACCACAAACCTTCATATACGAAAGGAATTGAACACAAGGCTTATTGATGTATAGCACTACTTGCCTGAGTTAGACAAGGGAAAAAATGGCAGTGGGAATAACCAAATAACTACCAATGGATCAGCTAGAAACTGGAATAGGACAGCCACGATGTTGAAGATCCCTGAGTTCATGCTATATAAAGACTAGTTGAGGGAATGGTGACTTTTTAGCCAAGAGGAAATTAGAGATAGGGTTATGATATTACTCTTCAAGTATTTAATGGTCATGTGTTAGAGGCATTCGACTTTTTCTGATGGGACTGAGAGGGAGGATTTAGGAACAATGGGAACAAGGAAGCAAAGTCAGGCTTGATGTCAGGAAAAACTTACTAACAATGAAAGTTCTCCTATTCCTAAAGGGCTATAAATAAGTGCATACCCTTTGACCCAGCAATACCGCTTCTGGGGCTGTATCCCAAAGAAATCACAGAAGTGGGAAAAAGACCCGTATATACAAAAATATTTATAGCAGCTCTTTTTGTGGTGGCAAAGAACTGGAAATCAAGGGGATGCCCATCAATTGGGGAATGGCTAAACAAGTTTTGGTATATGAATGTAATGGAATACTACTGTGCTATAAGAAATGAGGAGCAGACAGACTTGATAATAACTTGGAGAGACTTATACAAACTGATGCTAAATGAGAAGAGCAGAACCAGGAGAACTTTGTACACAATTACAGACACATTGTATGTGTGATGACTAACTTTGACAAACTGGACTACTCTCAGCTATACAAGACAACTACAGAAGACTCATGATGGAAAGGAATATCCACAACCAGAGAAAGAACTACAACAGAGTCTGCAGATTGAAGCAAACTATTTGCTCTCTCTCATTTGCGTTTTGTTTTGTTTTATCCCTTCTTTTTCATTGTTCAGCCAGTGGTTATAATCCTGCACAACATGACTAATGTTCAACATGAAGGTTTTTGTAGAACCTATATTTGATTACATGCCACTGTGGGGGGGCGGGGAGAGGAGGAGGAGAGGGAGGGGAAGGAAATTTGAAACTTAAGAGATTGTGGAACTGAAAGTTGTAAACTAAAAGTAAACAAAAAGACATCAATTATTAAATTAAAAAAACAATGAAAGTTCTCCAAAATTGGAATGGTCTTCTTCAGGGGCAAGTGGATTCTCCCTTATTAGACACTTTCAAGAAAATAATGTATGACCACATTCTGCCTTGTAAAACCTTAAAATCCCATATACAAGAAATCTTTCCCCACTCTTGTCTTAATTCCAGTGCCTTTCCTTTGTTAATTATTTTCTATTTATCCTAGATATAGCTTGCTTTGTATAGTTGATTTACATGTTGTCTCCCCCATTAGATTGTTTGCACTTTGAGGACAGGGCCTGTCTTTTACCTCTTTTTATATCCCCCAGAACTTAGCAGAGTGCCTGTCACATAAGTAGGTGCTTAACAAATGTTTATTCTATCATTAACTTCTTTAAAAGCACAACTAAACTTGTGACCTCTTATAAGAAACGCCTTTCCATCTCCTCAGTTAGTGTTCTCTCCCTTCTGGAAACTACTATATATTTTCATTTACTTTGCATACCCATTTTCTTTTCTTGGTAGAAGATAATCCCCTTGAGGGCAAGAACTATTTTAATTTTGTCTTTGTGTCTCTAGTAGAATCCCTTGCACATAGTAGGTGCTTAATAAATGCTTCTTGACTTGAGGTATGAGTTGGTCTAGATGACTGCTGAGGTTCCCTCCAATTCTTTTTTTTTTTTTTGCTTTTTGGAGGGCAATTGGGGTTGTGACTTGCCTAAAGTCACACGGCTAGTACTTTTGCCAAGTGTCTGAGGTTGGATCTGAACTCAGGTCCTCCTGACTCCAGGGCTGGTGCTCCATTCACTGTGCCACTTAGCCGCCCCAAGATCCCCCCAATTCTGAAATTCAGTGAATCTGTGATCAGTTCTATTGGGAATAATTGCAAGCAAAGGTGGCAAAAGGAATGCACCAATAATAAGGCATAGCTGTGAACTGCTGGGAAAACAGCAGGCATACCAGTTTGGTGAGCAAAAATCAAGAATGTTGGGGTGACAGGGTGGCTAGGTGGCACAGTGAATAGAGCACCAGCCCTGGAGTCAGGAGGACCTGAGTTCAAATGCGGCCTCAGACACTTGACACACACTTACTAGCCGTGTGACTTTGGGCAAGTCACTTAACCCCAATTGCCCTACAAAAAAGCAAAAAAAAAAAATCAGGAATGTAATGGTTCTTACTGAACACTACAGTCCTTGGATCTAAGAAGCAGGGACATACATGATCAGAGGCTCTTCAGGTGGCAGCTGGAACCAACAAACCAAAGAATAGACTTCTTGTGTGCTCAGGGGTCTTGTCAGCTGCACCTTTACCCACAGATTGCAGTCATCAGTAATGGGAACATGTTAAAAAAGACAGGAGCTGATGAGGTCAGAAGAAAGAACTGTATATGTGGGCAGATGGTGATGATGCATTCAGGATGTCCCTCTGAGATCTGGACTAGAGCCATAATTTACCTCTTCCCCTGGTCTTCATTTCTTAGTTTATTAGCATCATATTTCTCAGAGAGGTTTCAGTTGTCTTGAAAACCCTGGCAGCACTTCTGCCCTCTTTTTCCTTTTCCATGACCAGTTCTCACCATTATGTGAGAAAGTGCTGCCAGTGCCACTTTCAGAGCATATGCCTCACATTTTTAACAAACGAGGAAAAAAGAGGGTCTGAAGAGTGAGGTGTTTTGCCTAAAGCCACAGTTAGTAAGTAGCAGAGCCAGGATCAGAACCTAGGTCTCATATTAAACAGTCTTTCATCGGTCAAGTAGGAAGCTACCTATATGGCACAATTTGAAAAGAAATTAAAGGTCAGTCTGAAAAAAAATGACCCTAGGTGAAATAGTGGATAGAGTGCTGGGCTCGGAATCAGAAAGTCTTGAGTTCAAAACCTTCCATGGACACTAGATGCAAACTCATCAGTAAGTGAGTGAGCATCAGTTTCCTTATCCGGACTAGAAGGTCTCTAAGACTAAGAGGGTGGCCAGGTGGTGTAGTAGACAGAGCACTGGGCCTGGAATCATAAAGGTCTAAGTTAAAATCAAGTTAAAATCTGACCTTAGATACTTGCAAGCAGCGTGACCCTGGACAAGTAAGTCACTTAACCTCTGTTAGCCTCAGTTTTCTCAACTGTAAAATGGGGATAATAGCACCTACCTTGCAGGGTAGTTATAAGGATCAAATGAGATAATATTTGTAAAGCACATTACAAATATAAATGTAAAGCTTTACCCTTTCTCCCTTCTCTTCTTTTTTTTTTTTTTAAAGCAATTGGGGTTAAGTAACTTGCTCAAGGTTACACAGCCAGTTATTTCTGGGTGTGGTGCTAAGTATCTGAGCCCGGATTCGATCCCCAGGTCATCCCGACACTGGAGCCGGTGCTCTTACTCACTGTGCTACCTGGCCTCCCCTCCCCCTTCTCTTCTAAGGTCCTTTTCAGCACTAAATATTGGATGCTGTGATCCTAGCTCTGTGACCCTGGGCAAGTCACTTGAGATCTCTCAGGCTCATTTCCTCATCTGTAAAATGAGGGTAATAATATCACCTCCTTCATAGGATTCTTGTGAGAATCAAATGAAATAACATTTGTAAAGCAGTTTCTAAACTTCAAGTTCTATAAAAATGCTGAATATTATTATTATTATGGTGCCTGATATTCCCACCATGAGACTTACTCCTTAGGTTCAGGCCTTATCTATGAGACAGCAGTTCTCTAGCAGAGAGCAGAGAGTCCTTAAGGGTATGGGATGCAGAACTAGTTAATTTTTATACTAGAAATGGGATAAGTTCAGAGCCTTAAGGCTGTAAGAAGTGCTGGGGAAAAGGGGAAAAAAAGGAACTGAAAGGGAAAAGAAAATTTCAGGTGAGAAAGACTGGTCACTGAAGACTACTTCATAATTTCTACCTAGGGTCAGACCTATTGTGCCAATATATACCATTAGAAATGCAGAAATATAGAGTCCTGTTTAAATCATCTTGCTTGATCAATTTTCATATGGGAAGTTGGCTTGTAACAGCTGTACTCACTAGGCAGGACTATACAGGAAATAATGTTAACAAAAAAAAAAGGTGCATAGCCAAATGCAGTCTTTGGACCTATGGAAAAACCTAGTCAAATAACAAGAAAAATAAATGTTTCTGAAACAAAGCCAAATAAAATTTAACATGGAACAAAGCTAGAAATTATTTTGTGAAGCTTAAAAATCTTTTCTTTCCCTCAGGAAAAGAAATCTTGAACAGGAATCTTAAACATTTCTGAATTAGAGGAATGATCTCAGCTAAGTACACAGCATTCCTCAATGGTGTCTGCCTACCACAGTGGGATTATCAGAGTACATAGTGTTGAACAAGAAATTTATTTTTGCCAGGTTCTGAGGAAATAATAGCATTTTAATTGCATAAGAATAGTTATTTTAAAAAGCAAATCTTTCCAAAACCAATGGGGCAGTTATTTTTTAGCAGTTCATCTGAACAGACGTCCCAAAGCACCATATAGTGGGTTTTATTTTTTGGGTTTTTTTTTTGCCATTTGCTTCCTGCCATCCATCTTTCACTGAGGACTGGAGGTATTTAAACAGCCTCTTTTCCAAAGGAAGGCTTCTAGGAATTGCCTTTGGTCTCACTTACTGAAATGTTACTAAATGAGCTTTTTCAAAAGAAGAACATTTCATCAAACCTTCTCCAGATCCCTGCTGGAGAATAACCAAGGAATGAGAAAGTTAATCCTTTGACAACTTCTCTTTCTTCTTTAAAAAAATAAAAAATAAAAACCAGCACAATTTCTCACTGACTTCGATTTAGCCCTTGCCACTAAAGCAATAGGCATTAATCATACTATCTCTAAGGGCAAAATTCTCTAGTATATGTCTCTTTGATCCTAAGCCCAGTTAGAGAATCACAGAAACTTAGTGCTATTAAGAACCTCAAAGATTAACTTATCCAAACCCTTCATTCTACAGATGAGGAAATCAAGGCTGGGAAAGGTGAAGTGACTTCCTTACTTGTTACACTGATAAACCACAGAGCTGGGAGCAAATCTAGTTCTTTTAACTCACAGCCCAGCCTTTTTATTTTTTTAGACCATACTTTAGTATTATACTGCCTTCACAATTTGCTAAGATCATAGGATCATAGATGTAGGATGGGAAGATTCCACTGGGTCATCTGGTCCAACCCCATCAATTCACAGTTGAGAAAAGTTAGACCCCCAAGGGATTAAATGATGCCCCTGAGGACACATAGGTAGTAAGTGGCAGAGCCAGGATTTGGATAGTGGTCCTCCAACTGGCAAAGAGGAAAAGCTAGAAGTGACCAGGCCTTTAGGAGAAGATTAAAGAAGGATGAGCAGAGATAGGAAACAAAGATCTACTTATTTGCTCCCTTGGACAAGTAAACAAGTGGAAGCTATGAGATATGCTTGTATGTCTACACCACCAACTTGAAGGTTTTAAGTAAATTGACCTACTATAAAGACTAGTTATGAATCTCCTATTAAAGTGCCTTGCATTTAAATTTAAAGCTGGTAGAGATCTTAGAAATTATCCAGTTTAGTCCCTTATTTCATAAATGAGGTTAAGGCCCAGAGAAGTTACATTGTCTGAAATCACATATGTAGTAGATATTAGAGGCAGGATTAGTACTCAAGCCCTTTACCTGAGGTCTTTCCATTCATTTAATGGTTAAGATAGTTGTTTAAATATTATCTTAAAAATTAATTTTATTTTAATGTGGACTTCTAGAATGATATTCCAGCATTTTTCTTGTGATGCAGCATAATACACCTGGGATTTTAGTCATAGCCCTGGTATCAATTAGTTATGTGACCACAGGCAAATAAAATTAACCCTCTGAACCTCAATTTCACCATTAATGCAATGGGGGACTGGCTAATGAGGACCTATTCCTTAAAGCATATGCAGCTATACCCATCTTGGTGGATCATTCCTAGCATGTACAATAGCCCATTGTGGTTTTAACCCAACTTATGAAGGCTTGGTGAGCTTTTTTCTAGACATGGGTGACTAAAGGGCTAGTGTT
This sequence comes from Petaurus breviceps papuanus, assembly GCF_028583685.1. NCBI lineage: Eukaryota > Metazoa > Chordata > Mammalia > Diprotodontia > Petauridae > Petaurus > Petaurus breviceps. The sequence continues at coordinate 5,367,445 of NW_027187378.1, forward strand.
GTGTGACAACAAGTTTTTTATAGTTTCAGAGTTGGAAGGACTAATGCCAGAGTCAGAATTGAGTTTGCATGTAAGAGGATTAATTTACTCTTCCCTCAGCCTCATTTTTGCAATATTCCTTCATGATAGCAATTGAAATGAGAACTACTATAAGCCTCTAGCTGATGGGAGCGGCAGTGGCTTTCACCACTCCATTTGCCCACTTGGCCTTCATGTGTCCTGAGCACATGACACCTGTTATCGGTTGTGTTAATTTTTTTCCTGACCTTAAGTGAATAAATATCCTGCAATAGAACAGACTGGGTTGGGACCAGGTTGGAACCTTGTAAGCTTTCAAAAGTCAGAAGAGCCATTCAAGGTTCCCTCATCAATCAGCTGAACTGGTGGCATCGCTGGTTGAGTGTGATGAGGAGCCAGCTTTGAGAAGCAAATTGCTTAACACAGGCCAGCAGTACTTTGATTCGTCAGCCAATGCACTGAATCCTTCAAGGAGCTAGCTGAGCTGAGTTACCTTGCCTTAAAGTAGACTTAGTGGGGATCCCTTAAAGAGAGAAAAGGACTCCCAAAGATAGAAATTAAGAGGTAACTCTCATCCAAATGTGGATTACATGTCTTTGTGCTATGTACTTCATGCTTGAATTTACTCCCTCCAAGGGACCAAGTGTATACAGAGGAAAGACTGTGCCCAACAATTCAGGGGAATTTTTTTTTATGCTTCTATTTTTATTACGTTTTTTTTTTAAAGCAAATGTCCTTTTGTGGAACCTATTTGACATCAACTGATTAAATGTTATTGGAAATATATTAATTGGTTAATTGATTTTAGGGAACACATTGATGGGGTTCAAAAGTGATAGTATTAGATTATTCCTAGAATTCTGAGCAAAGTACTCCACCTGCTAATGAGAGTAGAGGTTGGAATAGTGAGTTAGAGGGAGTACTACACACTCTGAGGCTGTTTCCTTTTCTTTTTTTTTCTTTCTGGAGGGCAGCTGGGGTTGTGACTTGCCCAAAGTCACACAGCTAGTAAGTTTGTCAAGTATCTGAGGCTGTATTTGAACTCAGGTCCTCCTGATTCCAGGGCTGGTGCTCTATTCTCTGCACCACCTAGCCACCCCTGAGGCTGTTTTCTTATCCTTGTACTTCCAAATGTCAAGGATCTGTAAGTCATCACTAAAGCACTAGCAAAAACCATATCCCAACAATAACTTTGTAGAGAAGTCAATCAATAAATCAAAAAGTATTTATTAAGTGCCTTCTATATTTCAGATGAGAATACAAAGACATTAATTAAACAATTCTGTCCACAAATAAGTGTATAGAAAATAAATACAAGGTAATATTTTTGGATGAAGGTGATGGTACTAGCAGCTGAGGGTCTGCAAGGAGTTTATATATTTATCATCATCATAACTAGCATTTATATAGCATTTTAAGACTTTCAAGTACTACAATACATACACACACATATATTTACATAGTCTCATTTGATCCTCACGATAACCCTGTGAAGCAAGTGCTATTATCCCCCATTTACAGATGAGGTAACTGAGGTTAAGTGATATGTCTATGGTCACATGGCTAGGAAATTTTTGAGGCAGACTTCAAACTTAGGTCGTCCTGATTCCAAATCTAGCACTTTATCCATTATACCACTTAGTTACTTTATCAGGAAAGACTTTGTGTAGCATTGGTGTTGGAACTGAGCTTTGAAGCACAAAGGATTTTTAAAATATAGCTTCTATTATTTTATTTTACTTGTTTTCAACCAAAAAAACATTTGTTTTTTTCTCTTTCCCACCTGTCTGCCCTTTTTTCTCTTTCCCACCTGTTTTTAAAAAAAACACCTTTGTAACAAATATTTATAGTTAAGCAAAACAAATCCCCCACATTGACCATGTCCAAAAATATATGTCTCATTTTGTTCCTTTAGTCCATTGACTCTCTGTAAGGAGGTGGGAAGCATTCTTCATTTCCAGGTGTCTGGAATCACAGTTGGTCATTGCATTGATCAGAACTGTTCAATTGTTTTTCCTTATAATGTCATCATTGAATAAATTGCTTAGTACTGCTTATTTCACTCCATATCACTTCATAGAAATCTTCCCTATTTCCATGAAAACCAATGATTTCATCACCTCTTTTGGCACAATAATATTCCATTACATTCATTTACCATAATTTTTTCAGCCATTCCTCAATAGGTAAGCACCCCTTTAGTTTCTTCTTTGGGGCAACTACAAAAAAAAGCTGCTATAATTATTTTTTGTACATATAGGTCTTTTTTCTCTTTCTTTCATATCTTTCTGCTATAGAGCTAGAAATAGTATCACTAGGTTATAGACCTAGAAGTAATATCACTGGGTCAAATTGTATGCATAGTTTCGTGTTCTGATTATCATTTCAAATTACTTTCCAGAATATCTGAATTAATTTTCTGCTCCACCAACAGTACAATGATGTGCCTGTCTTTCCATTGCCCCTCCAACAATTGTCATTTTCCTTTTGTGTCAGCTTTGCTAATCTGATGACCTGTGAAGTAGAACCTCAAGTTTGCTTTAATTTGCATTTCTCTAATTCTTAGGGGGTTTGGAGTATTAAAAAAAATTGTTGATACCTTGGTTTTCTTCCTTTGAAAACTGCCTGTTCATACTCTCTGGCCTTTTATTAATTGGCAAATGGCTTAATGCTAGGGAGTTTAAGAGGAGAAGATAAGGAGAACGTGTGCTCCTGCCATGGGGTACAGCTTGTACAAAGGTATGGAAATGGGAGATTCCTTCTGTGAGGAATGGCTTCTGCCAGATCCTTTACTGAAGGAGAGAGCCCAGGGCTGCCACTTCATCATCTCCCGCCCAGCTGAAGGTCTTCATCACCCTTTCCCCTCCCCCCTCCACTTCATCCTCCAAGTCCCTTTTTAGCTGTTTTTTATGTGTTATCTTCCTCTATTAGATTGTGAGCTCCTTGAAGGCAGGGACAATCTTTCGCTTTTTTTTTTTTTTATTTCTAGCACTTAGCAGAGTACCTAATATATACTAAGTGCTTAATAAATTTCGTTAAAGTCAGCTTTATTGGACTGAGTAGTACATAAAACAGAGATTGCTTGAAGCTTAAGTGAGGCTGTGATTTGCCCATCGTCACACAGTAAATGTCAAACATAGGATTTGAGTCTAGTTCTTCCTAATTCCAAGTTTGCAGTCCATCCGCTGTGACATATGGGCTATCTCCATCCATGAAAAGTAGATAATAACCTAATGGCTAGCAATTATAAAGCACTTTAAAATATGCAAAGCCCTTTACTCTCATTACCTCACTGGATTCTCACTACAGCCCTGTGAATTTGGTGCTACTATTATTCCCATCTTATTGATTGAGGAAACTGACGTTGAGAAAAATTTAGTGACTTGCTCAGAGTCACACAGCTAGTAAGTATCTGAGGTAGGATTTGAACTCAGGTCTTCCTCATTTCAAGTCCAATGCTCCATACCAGGAATGGGGAACCTGCAAGGTCACATGTGGCCTTCTAGATCCTTGGGTGTAGGCTTTTGAATGAATCTAAGTTTTACAGAACAAATCCTTTTAAGGGGATTTGTTCTGTGAAGTTTGGATTCAAAGGGCTGCATTTGAGGACCTAGAAGGCCACATGTAGCCTTGCTTTCTATGCTCTATGCTACCTAGCCGCTTCTAGCTTCCTAACTGGATTAATATCTGCCACATCTACCTAACAGTATTATTGTAAGGTTTATTCAAAATAATACATGGGAAAATGTTTTGGGAAATAAAAAGGTGTAAAGAAATGTAAGGGCTTTTTGCCCTTTTTACCCTTCTCCAACTCTCCTTTTCCACCTTCCTAAACCAAGTTCAATGGCGATCTGATGAGACATTAGGGTTCAGTGTTTGTTAGGGAACTATTCATTCTCCCTTAGACTATTGGTGAGCACACAATTGGGACACATAAGGGGTGATGATCTAGGTTAGTTCTGGAAGAAGAGGACAAGGTCATTTGAAACAGAAGGAAAAAAACTACCCAAAACCAAGCTTAGAGTTTATTTGTTTGTTTTCTTAAATATCCTCTCTTTTTTTAGATTGGCAGTCTAATTCTTATAGGCTGAGTTCAGGCAAGTTCATACAAGTTTTCATTCTTGGCCAGAGTGCTCAGGGTCCCCACAGTAAAGGAGAAAGTGGCTCTAGAAACATTTGGTGAACAGTTTATCCTGTCTAATGTACTCTTGGATGCTAAAATTATGACTAAGTGCAAAAATACAATCCAGAGTTCAGCAAAAGATTCTCCAGAGCCCCATAGCAATCCTAATGGAGATGAGATTTCAACTCAATGTTTCCCTTGGTATTACCAAGACACAGCTTATGATCTCTGAGCCCAGAAAACTCAGAATAAATTCAGTTTATGAAAAATCGACTCTGCTTTTCAGAGCAAATTCTACTGATAAATCAAACAATGGAACAGGAACTGGAAGCCAGAAGTCCTAAACTGTGTTTTCCAAGTAGAGAAACTAAATCCAGCCAATCCTGCTTATAGTGATGTAGAATGAAGTGGAATGAGGGACCTAAGTGATTCCAATCCCCTGAATATGTAGAGCTTAGTTCTCAGACTCAACTTCTGGTAAAGCTGTTTTAAGATGAAAAGAGTAGAATAACTTCCTTGGGCAGAACTAAATTCTATTTCTAGATATCTTTGAATATGCTCCAGGAAGCAGGCATAGCATTATTTCATATTATTCTCTTTCATGTACATTACAATCTCTATAATCAAAATGGCCTTGTAGCTGTTCCTCATTCATGATATTGCACCTCCCATCTCTGTATCTTTGTGCAGATGGCTTCCCATGTCTGCCTTTCAGAATCTCTAGTCTCCTTCAAAACATAGTTCTGATGCCCCATCCTATGTGGGTCTTACCTGAACTTCCTAACTCTTAAAATGTCTTTGTATTTTCTTGAATATATTTTGCACTTACTTATCTGTGTATTTATTGAGTAAATAAACTTTCTGAGGGCAGGACTATATTCTCCCATGACATGTACAAAGTAGAAGTTTAATACATTAGTGGAACTGTTGTAGTTGAACTGAACTGTAGGAACTCCAGCCTGATTCTATGGCCACTGTCACTTGAAAACTAGGATATAGCCTTTCCACCCATATCTCTAACTGTGTTTTTTTTTAAGCAATGGGGGTTAATTAACTTGCTCAAGGTTACACAGCCAGTTATTTCTGGGTGTGGTGCTGAGTATCTGAGCCCGGGATTCGATCTTCAGGTCATCCCGACACTGGAGCCGGTACTCTTACTCGCTGTGCTACCTGGCCACCCCATATCTCTGACTGATAGCAAATTGAAGCCCCCTAACATCAGGGGTCCATCAGGTGAGTAGTCAAGAATATACAAACTGTGATCTGATTTACATGAGGAGATTTTCTATGGAGATAAAAGAAAAAGGGGCTACTGGCCCTTGGTGCCTTGTCAAAGATATCACGGTATAATTGGAAAGAACATTGTACTTGTACAGATGACTTGGGTTCAAATTCTAGCTGCACCACTTTCTTGAGGTGTGACTCTGGGCAAGTCATTCAGTAGTCAACAACATTTATTAAGCATCTATTGTGTGCCATACCCAGCCATGACTATCATTCTAATCACTGAGTCTTCTATAGATCTTCTCAAGATGTGGATCATTTGTTAATCCCAGTTACACTTCTTTATCCTCTGGGACAGGTGCTGTAGCTATGTTCATGGTGGACCCTTTGTATTATCACAGAGCCCTATAAGGCAAAATGACCAATTGTTCTATGAAATGATGTTTTGTTTGCTTTTGGGGGGAGGAAACAAACTCTTTATTTGCTTCTCCAAGAAGCAACTCTTTATTTGCTTCTCCAAGGATAATCATCTAGTTACAACTGCCTTATGTCTTCTGATTTCATTTTATTTTTTTAGGTTTTTCTTTTTGCTTTTTGGAGGGGAGAAGGTAGGGCAATTGTGGTTAAGTGACTTGCCCAAGGTCACACAGCTAGTTTTGCATTAAGTATCTGAGGCTGGATTTGAACTCAGGTCTTCCTGACTCCAGGGCCAGTACTCTGTTCACTGTGCCACCTAGACACCCCGTGATTTCATTTTTCATGGGAATGTAAATGTTGACATACTCAGTTGCTCTAGTAGTAAATCAACTTGATTGTTAAATAAGATCTCCTATTTAGAGTATCAACAGTTAAATTAATGTTTATAGATGGTCTAAAAATGAGGTGATCTATTGCATCCAGTGACCCATTTTTCTACTCTGTCATCATCACTAGAGAAAAGGAAGTGGGCCACATTGGACTGAGGGCCATTTTGTATTTTTCTTTATTTCATGGCTTGTTATTTTCATTAAGAATTCATCAATCAATGGCTAACCAACTGGTCATGCACCCTCTCAGTATTTCACTAGTCAAGGATAGCAAACACAACTTATATGAGAGACAGTTTTTATTATTCCCAGATATTACATAAGGATTTAAATATGTATTAATTGTTTTATATGATTAATTGTAATTAAAACTCATGAATTACTTTTTTTTTTCACAACAGCACATCTATTGTGGTGGAATTAAAGAAATCCACCTTACACTCTTCTTCTATAGTGTTTTGAAATGACTGACTGAACTACAAGAGCATTTGTTTTTATAACTCAACTTAGAACTTACAGAAATATAGATCCATGTAGCAGTTAGGTGATGCAGTAGATAGAACTCTGTCTGGAGTCAGGAAGAGTTGCCTGATGTGAAACAAGAATACCCACTGTCATCAATAGTACTCATTATTGTATTGGAAATCCTAGCAATAGCAATATGAAAAGAAAAAGAAATAGAATGAATCAGAATAAGAAAGGAGGCAATAAAAACTATCTCTTTTTTTTAAAAGACAAAATGATGATATACTTGGAAAATCCCAAAGACTTAACTAAAAAGTTAGTTGAAACAATTAATGATGTTAGCAAAGTAGTAGGATATAAAGAAAATCCACATATATCATCAACATTACTATATATCCCAAACAAAACCCTGCAAGAAGAGATAGTAAGAGATACTCCACTTAAAATAACTCTAGACAGTATAAAATACCTAATAGTATACCTCCCAAAATAGACCCAGGAACTACATGAACAAAACTATAAAAGACTTTTTGTACAAATAAAATCAGACTTAAGTAATTGAAGAAATACACATTGTTCATGGGTAGGCAGGGTCAATATAATAAAAATAACAATTTAACCTAAACTAATTTATATATTCAATACTATCTCAATTAAATTACCAAAACATTTTTTTTTACTAAGTTAGCATATTAACATATTAACAATAAAAATATTAACAAAATTCATTTGGAATGACAAAAGGTCAAGAATATCAAAGGAACTGGTAAAAAAAAATGTAAAGTAAAGGAGGTTTAGCAGTACCAGATCTTAAACTATAAGGCAGTAATTATCAAAACTATCTGGTACTGTCTAAAAAATGGAAAGGTATATCAGTGGAACAAAGTTAACATACAACTCACAGCAACAAATGCCTATAGTAACCTTGTGCTTAAGAAATGTAAAGACTTAAGTTTTGGAGATAAGGATTCATTATTTGCTAAAAATTGTTGGGAACACTGGAATGCAGTCTGGTAGAAAAGGGAAGATAAGGTCAAAATGGATACATGAGATAGATATAAAGAGAAAGATTACAAGAAAATCTGAAAAACATGGAACACATTACCTATCAGATTTGTGGATAGGTGAAAAATTTATGAATAAACAATAGAGGTATAAAAAGGATGATTTCAATTACATTAAATTAAAAAGGTTTTGCACAAATATAACACATATAACCAACATCAAAAGGAAAGCAGAAAATTGGGAAACAATTTTATAGACAGTTTCTCACATAATAGTCTCATATCTCAGATATATAAAGAACTGTCAGTCACATCTATAAGAATATGAGTCATTCCCTGTTTGACAAATGGTCAAAGAATATGAATAGGCAGCTTTCCAATGAAGAAATCAAAACAATTTGTAGTCAAATAAAATGCTTGAAATCATTATTGATTAGAGAAATACAAATTAAACTTCAGATATCATTTTACACCTATCAGGTTGGCTAAAATGATTGAAGGGGAAAGTGACAAATGTTGGAAAGGATGTAGAAAAATTGGGACACTTATTCATTGTTGATAGAACTATGAACCCACCCAACCATTTTGGAGAGCAATCTGGAATTATGCTCAAAGAGTTATTAAACTGCCTATACTTTTTTCCCAAGATGATTAGGGAAAAAGGAAAAGAACCTGCATGTTCTAAAATATTTAGACCAGTTCTCCTTGTGGTGACAAAGAACAGAAAATTGCAGGGATGCCTGTCAATTGCGGAATGACTGAACAAGTTGGGTATATGATTGTGATGGGATACTACTGTGCTATAAAAAATGATGAGTTTGATGATCTTAGAAAAACATGGATAGGTTTGCACAAAATAATGAACAGTAAAATGAGTAGAACCAAGAGAACATTGTATAGGAATATTGTTTTAAGAAAAACTTTGGGTGAATAAGTCATTTTGACTATTATAAATGCCCAAATGAACTACCAAGGAGCTATGAAGGATGTTATCTGCATCCAGAGAAAGAATTGATAAATAGAAGTATGTATAGAATGATTTTACATATATATATGTGTGTATATATATGTATACATATGTGTGTATACATATATACAACTTTATGTCTAATGGTAGCCATCTCTAGTATGGAGAGGAGGGAAGAAAAAAAGGAAAAAAGGTTACATGATAACTTTATTGTATATTTAAGAGGAATAGCAAGTTGTACATAGTAGATTTGCAGTTTCACGTGCAATCATTTTTTATTTTATTTTACTATGTTATGGAAACACTCATTTTATTTAAGTTCAGAATAAAATAAATAAAAATTTTTTAAAAAGATCTTCCTGAGTTCAAATATGTTTCAGACATGTACTAACTGTGGTACCCTTTTAACTTTTGTTTGCTTGTTTTCTCAACTGTAAAATGGGGACAGTAATACCACATACCTCCTGGGGTTGTTGTGAGGATCAAATGAGATGCTGTTGGTAAAGTGCTGAGCCCAGTACCTGTCACATGGCAGGTTACTTTCCTTTCTTATATATCACAAAATGTGATTGGGTGGGGAAGGGGAAATGAAAACATTAAATGGATTAGAATTGCTTGTTCTGTGCAAAGACTGTGGTATAGGATAGAAAGATTCTATCTTTTTTTCATAGGCACTGCACAAATTGATCTGCAGGGAAACACAGGCATCATACACAGAAATTATATTAGTACATATGTTCTTACTATATTAGTACATTAATTTTGTTCAGTGTTATTTAGCTGTCAAGATGAGCTTGAGACCACACTGAATTTCCCTTTTTCACATAATCAGTAACACATGGGTTAGTACTTAATTTCATATTTTTTTTCTGTGTTCTCTAATTGGTTCATCATTTCCTATTCATCTGTATGTATTAACACTCAGATTAGGCTGATTAGCAAGATCCTTAAAGGTAAAGACCATGTTTTTTAACTTCTGCTTTTCCCACAGTGTCTAGAACAGTGCTGGCCATGTGATTTTTAAATGCTCAAAAATAGTTCTAGGTTGAATGGAAATGATAGCAAGTAGCAAAAAAAAGTGATAATTTCAGGAAATAACATCCATTAAAATAAGTTTGCTTGTATATATAATTGGATGCTGGAATATTTTAATGAATCTGGAATCATATCAATAAAGGCTCTTGATGCAACGGCATACCATCCTGTACACCCCCCATCATGTGAGATTCTTAGCCATGCTCTCCCATAAATCCTCCAGAGATGATCTATTCACTGCTCTGAAGACCTTCCATGGAGTATTTTAACATGGATGTTAAAATATCATACAGTTAGAGCTGGAAAGGATATCAGATGTTACCTAGTTCAATCTCCTCATTTCATAGATGAGGAAATTGAGGCCCAGAGAGGTTAAGAGATATACCCAATGGGGCGGCTAGGTGGTACAGTGAATAGAGCACCAGCCCTGAAGTCAGGAGGACCTGAGTTCAAATCCAGCCTCAGACACTTAATACTTACTAGCCATGTGACCTTGGGCAAGTTGCTTAACCCCAATTGCCCTCCAAAAAAAGCAAAAAAAAAAAAAAAAAGATATGCCCAACATCATAGAGGTAGTAAATAGCAGACTCAGAAAACCCAGAGCTTTTGATAGCAAATTCTTTACCCCTCCTAATGCAGCACTCAGGCTGCTCATCTGTTATCTCTTACTCTGTTAGGCCGATGCTCATCATCTTTTCTGATTATACATTTCCTGGTTAATTAAAAAAAAAAACACAACTATTTGTTGAGGCGGAAGCTCATCTAGGAGTTCTCTAGATCAATGCCACCACCAATCCAATCTCTATCCTTTATGCTATTTCCTGTGTACAAGTCATCACCAATAATATATTTCAGAACACTCAAGCCCATTCTACATCTCTCTGTTGCCCTTTGTGTCACCAGAAATGTAGCATTTCAATCAAATACATTTAGAAATATTTGCTTAGCTGAGTAGATGCGCATTAGAAAGCTGCATAGATGTGTATTAGAAAGAATAGCAAGTATTTTGATGGTATGTTTATTTGTAAGATGGGTGCTACCCATATTCAAGTGAGTTGTCTAATTGTGGCTCACTGGGTATCTCTGACGTCTTTGGAATTTTGACCACCCCTCTTCAAAGGAGACTCTTCCATTGAGGGGAACAGGAAAAGAGGCTATAAACATAAATCTGACCATTTATAGTCCCCTTTGAGAGAGATAGTACCCAACAATTATATCTGTTTCCGGGCTCTTCAAATAATGCTATGCTAGGGACATTTTTTTTTATCTTCAAAAACTGCTAGCTTTCCTGAAGGAAGTACAGTCCTTACCTTACACTTACTACTTTGACTCCTTCCCACCAAATGTTAATTGCACAAAAGACCACCAGACACAGTAAATAGTAATTACCGAAGATGATAGCAAACAGAAATTTGGGAAGTTCTACAAATTAGACTATACCAGGAAATACAAAGAGTGAATGAATTCTTTAAATGGGAGCAAGATGAGCTTTCATTCAACCAAGAGAGAGGCCTTAATTTCACCCAAGGGCAAAGTCCCCACAGTCTTTAGGGAGACAAGCTGGAAATCAGAAGCTTGTTGAAGAGCCAGTTTCCTCTACATGTCTTCAAGAGAGCCTGTTCTTTCATCTTTCTCTTTAGTTATTGTTCAATCATTTTTCAGTTATGTCTGACTCTTTGTGACCCCATTTGGGGTTATTTTGGCAAAGATATTGGAGTGGTTTGCCATATCCTTTTCCAGTTTATTTTACAGATAAGGGATGAAGTGATTTGCCAAGGGTCACTTAGTTAGAAAGTGTCTGAGGTCATATTTGAACTTAGAAAGTGAGTCTTTCTGACTCCAGGCATGGCATTCTAAACACTGTGCCACTTAGCTACCCTCTCTTCTTTAGAGCTGTCCTTAAAGAGTCTGGAACCATGTGTATCTCTCTTGAAAAAGGAAGAATTTCTATCCTCTCTAAAGCCTTTGCAAACCCTACCACTCACATTGGCATATGACATTGTGCCAATATTCTCTCTACTAATTAGAAGAATCTCAGACAAAATGTTGGAAATTCAGGTTACATATTCAATCTTATCAAGTCTTGAAAAGTTAGAGTAAATTTAAATTTAGTATCTTAGTCTTAAGTGAAGTGGCCCTCCTACTACCCTCCTACCTAAAGCTTTCACTTCTGCCAACCTGATCTACTCACTGATACCCTGAACCTAACTTTTTGCTCAAACTCTCCCACAACACTTGGGTAGTGCTCCCTGACCCTTTATTGCCTATGCAATTCTACTCATCCCTTATAGCCTAAATCACACCCCACTCCCTTTGAGCTCCAATGTCCTTACCTCTCCTTTGGTCCTAATCGTTGATTATATTATGTTGTTTGAAGTGCACATAACTCCCAAACCAGATTGTAAAGACAGCATTAATATCTGGTCTCTCTCATAGGATCTAAAATAATTCACTGTCCATTATTGAATGATTAGTAATAAATAGTTTTTTTTTCTACCAAGGGATTTGGGAGAGCAATTCTGTTGATATTCATCCTTAATTTTTTTTTGACTTTTTTTTTTGGAGGGCAATTGGGGTTAAGTGACTTGCCCAAGGTTACAAGGCTAGTTTTGTGTTAAGTGTCTGAGGCCAAATTTGAACTCAGGTCCTCCTGACTCCAAGGCCAGTGCTCTATTCACTGCACCACCTAGCCGCCCCTCATCCTTCATCTTTGAAGAGGACCAATATACACCATGATGTTTGGGTCAAGGTACAGTGTGTTCAACTGTGGGTAATTAATAACAATATGAGTTCAGAGGACTCAGGCACAAGGTTAGGCACAAGTAGTCCATTAGAACATTTAGGATGGAGATGCCTCTGGATCTGTGCAGCTCACAGTTTCCTTTGTGCTACTGCAATTCTGTTTTGCTCATGGAGTGCAGTGCCTTCTTTGATGCTGGCAGGCCATGTTCGGTGGTCTCTCATGGCTCACAACTGACACTAAAGTTCTTCAGAGAGATCTTGAGAGTGTCCTGGTACTGATTCTTCTGACCACTGTGTGAATGCTTTCCTTGTGCAAGTTCTCTGCAAAATAGTCTTTTAGGTAAATATACATTATGACATTTAGGCTATGAGATTTCCAATTCTATTGGAATGGGAAGTCTCAATTTGCAAGAGAGACTGAAATAAAGCAATTCATTATTTCCCTTATCTCCATTACTGAATATATAAGCCAAACTGTCAATATATTTATGAACATTAATGTGGGTAGTCAATCAAATCAATCAACAAATATTAGGTGCCTTAATATTTAATATATTACATATAATAATATGTCAGGCACTGAAGACAGATACAGTAATGTGATGTATCCTTACAGTGAAGCAGATTGCAACTCATCCAGGACTGGATGTGCATCATGCAACTCCTAAGACTGACACAGAAATTCTACCCAATAAGCTTGGGACCTTCTTCTAGCTCTCATTTCATTGCATGGCTATCAAAGGAGTAGGTAGACTATCATTCATCCTTTATTCTCATGACTGGCCTGTCTCTTGTGGTCCTACTCTTCTCTAATGACATCTTTTGTCTCATTTTTTTCCCACACAATTCCTTGTTTGTAATGTATTACAGCTTGCTCATATCAACCATGCATTCCTCTGTTGCCCTTTGTGTGATACTCAACTTTTATCCTTCAGAGACAGTAGTATTCCATAATTCAAATCCATTTAGCCCCCAAGATATATTAGTGGAGAGGAAATAATTCCACTTGGGCAGGTATTTTTCCAGAAAGAACACAGAAATCATTACACCTTTTTGGCAAAACTACAAGAATTAATAGTATAAATTTCCTAAACCAGAATATTCTTGTGCCTAAGGAAAAGCTTCTATTTTCACATACTCAAAGATTGTCATTTCTTAATTTATTCATAGTCCAAAATCAAAACAAATAAAAATCTCTCAATCCTAAGAGCTAGTACTTGGGGTGCCTTTTAAAAATTAATCTTGTTACAAATAAATGTTGGAATCTTTGATTAGGTATAATACATAATTATGAAATTACCTAATAATGAAGATGCCTTGAGACTTTTGATAGATTAGATAGCTATAGGGAGAGATAATCTAGAATATGTGTCAAAGATGATTAGCATGTCAAAGAGCATCAAAGGTTAGGATCTCAGCCTACTACTTTTGCAAAGTTGTCAACCCTTGCTAGACATCACCAGGCTATTCTAAAGGAGGTCAGTGCTCTAATTTGTCATTTTGTTCTTTAGCAACACTGGTTACTTAAAGTATGTGTCAATATGACTTAGAGATGTTATTTTTGGATGCCACAGAAATATAAAAGGGGAACAAAAGTCAACTGTCTCTATTAATTTGAAGCAATAAATTTAATTTTGGAAGGCAGGAGTAATAGGAATCATGTGGGGCTGTTCATCTCTGCCTGTCTGATCTCTTTCAACAATTACATAAATCAAAACCTCTTGTGGTTTCAACCTGTAATCTTAGATCACTGAATGTCTGACTTACACTTTCAGTAATCACTCTTAATAATGTGCCTAAATTTGTAGGAAAGCACTGGGGCACTTCAAGCATCTTGGAACTGCAAAAACAGAACGATTTGTCTTATTTTCCCTCAACAGTCTTAGGGGCTTATTTAAATCTTCTACAGTTGTAATGTCATGTAACTGCCCCTGCTTCTCCAACGACAACTCTCACAGCTCTCTACCAAATTAGCATGATTTGATGACAGGCACAACAGAGAAGTATTGTCTTGTCTCATCAAGAGAGAGCTAGGATAGAATTCAAACAATTCTGGCTTAAACACAGATACTCACTGTCTCAATGCTACCAGCTATTTTAAAAGCTAAACTAACATTACAGGAGCCTGACCTTCAGCATCTTGTTTACCATGCTGGCTAAGGGACTAAGAAGAGAGCAGCTCCTACTCAGGCTACGAGCCACCAGGGGATATTCAATGTGTCTTTTGGGTCACTGAGAAAGAACACTTGAAGCCTATGGTCTATGAAAGTCTAGAAGGTCTATCATCAGTGCCATTCCACTGTTACACTTTTAGATAGGAAGAAAGAATGAATTGGGAAGTGTTAGTCTAGAGAAAGGAAGGCAAAGGAGGAATGTGACAACTGTCTTGAAGGATGATCAGGTAGGACTGTAATATGGAAAAGGAATTAAATTTCTCCTGCTTGGCCTTCGAGGGTAGAGCCAGGAACAATAAGCATAAGTTGTAGGATTTCAGCCCAATATTAAGGAACAACACCCCCCCCCCCGCTTTTATTAACTATCAAAGCTACCCAAAAGTGGAAATGGAATGCTTTCAAAGGTAATAGATTCCCCCTCAGTGGAGGCCTTCAAGTAAAGGCTGGATGACCACTCATAAGCCATGTTCTAGAGAGGATTTTTCTTCTAGGGACCATGGGACTAGAATCTGAGAGCTCTTCTGACTCTTCAGAATTTATGATTTTTGCTATTACCAGTGTTTCAGTTAGGCTAATTAAGGCAAGATCATCATCGTGGACTAATTATTTTCCATTTGTCACATCCTACCTATAATACTTAGCTCTAAATGGGCATCAAGTGAAAGTATAAATCCATCATTACCACTGGAAAAGAATTTTAAGCACATGATGTTGAATCAATAGAATTATTAGACCCTATTACCAATTTACCGAGCAAAGAGAAAGCACATAAAGTGCCAGAGAATGTCTTTTTAAAAAAAAGTACCTTAATTGCAACTTGAAAAAAACTTTTCAATAATTATTTGAACATCTCTACTATATATGTATATGTACATCTTATTTATATCCATACACATACACACATATGCATATATATATTTGAGGAAGAATTAGAATGAATAGTTATTAGTTATATGGGACAATTTAAAATGTTTTGATGATGATCCAAAATAGCAAGAGATTACTGTTTTTCCAGCTGTCAAAAACCTCATTTAAAAAGCAAACCCAGGTAAATCTATGCCACATAGCTTTATTCATCCCAAATGAAAATTTGGCCCAGACTTGTGATTTCATTGGTGTGAGGAATTCTCAGTATTTAGAAACTCCCTCCAATAATGCAAATTAATAACTTTTCTGCAATTTCTAATCTTTAAAAAATCAATTTAAAAAGCAACCAAATATCTATTTTTCTCTTCCTCCTCCAAACCCTTATAATACATGCATAGTTAAGCACAACATTCTCACATTAGTCATGTCCAAAAAATGTCTCCTTCTGATTCAATCATTTGTCAGGAAGGGTGTTTCATGAAGGAGTTAAAGAATAAGCATTTATATAGGACCTATTATGTGCCAGGCACTTTACAAATTATCTCATTTGATCCTAACAATAACCTGGGAGATAGGTACTGTTATTATCCTTATTTTATAGTTGGGGAAACTGAGCCAAACAGAAGTTAATCTACTTTCCCAAGGATACAAATCTTGTAAATAAATGCCTGAGGTGGAATTTGAACTTAGGTCTTCTAACTCCAGCCTCAGTGCTCTATCTGTTGCACTATTTAGCTGCCTTCATCATTGGTTCTTTCTGATCATGATTGCAACTGCATTAATCAGGGTTGTCTTTGAAATTTGTCTTTAAAATGTTTTTGTTATTGTATATTTTTATGTTGGTTCTGTTTGCTTCATTCAGCATTATTTCATGTCTTTCTAGTTTTTTCTAAAGCCTGTTTTATCATTTATAATTATAAATTATAGGGGTGGCCAGGTAACACAGCGAGTAAGAGCACTGGCTCCAGTGTCGGGGATGACCTGGGGATCGAATCTGGGCTCAGACGCTTATTACCCACCCAGAAACACCTGGCTGTGTAACCTTGAGCAAGTTACTTAACCCCAATTGCTTAGGGGTGGCCAGGTGGCTCAGCAAGTAAGAGCACCGGTTCCAGTGTTGGGATGACCTAGGGATCAAATCCGGGCACAGAAACTTAGCACCACACCCAGAAATAACTGGCCATGTAACCTTGAGCAAGTTACTTAACCCCGATTGCTTAAAAAAAAATTATAAATTATAACTATCATTTATAATTATAAATTATAACTCTCATTTAATGTAACTACTAATCTTATAGAGCTGTTTAGGGGCACTGCAAGAATACCCATAGTCATGCAGTCATATATCAGTGAAAGGAGCTTATTAACTTAGGTCTTCCTGATTGGTTCTCTCTCTATTGTACCAGGCTGCCTTTGTACAAGGGAGATGACAATGGAGAGTGTCAAAAAATCCAGGGGAACAAAAATATCACTTTTACAAATTTCTTGAATTTGTTTCTTTCAAATTTTCTAAAGCTGTAAATTAGGTCTGGTATAGATAGGAACTCTGAGTTGCGAAAGAAACTATGCATTTTCCTTTGGAAGTCTTGTGACTGAGATTAGAGGGGAATTAAATAAAACAAAATGCATTGTGTGGATAAATGCAAAACTTTACATCATTACAAATATTTTATCAAAAGTAGAAAGAATAGGGGGCGGCTAGGTGGTGCAGTGAATAAAGAGCCGGCCCAGAGTTGGGAGGACCTGAATTTGGTTCTGGCCTCAGACACTTAACACCCACACAAAAAAACTAGCCATGTAACCTTGGGCAAGTTATTTAACCCCAATTGCCCTCCAAAAAAAAAGCCAAAAAAAAAAAGTAGGAAGAATATAGCTCAAGTGACCTTTTACACTTAAAATGCACTTTTCCTAAAGCTACATGGTACAAATTCCCTCCTAGTTCAACATAATCTGAATCAAGGATTTGTAATTAGTTCCAATAGTAAAATACATATCAATTCAGTATTCACTGAGAACCTTCAGTCATTCAAGCAGGATAGCTTTTAAAAAGTTCTTTAAAATGCTAGTCATACTGTTCTGATTATGCCCAATTTGGAAGGTTATTTTAGGTACTTGGTGCCTCTTCATTAATAAAACTTTATAAAATGTTATACTGTCAGCGTTAGATATAGTCTAAGGAAGAAAATATAATTATACCTGACCTGTCTTAACAGTAATCAGAATTGTACCTAGAGAACTGGGAATATTATCAAATTATAGCCCAACCTACCACAAGAGATTTCTTGATGGCATTTTATGTAGGGGGACTTGAAGTTTCTTTAATTTTTATATAACAAAAAGGTTAAACTACTTAATCATTGCTGATAACATTATTATCTATGCCATTGAAAATACATAAAAAAATCTGTAGGTTAGATTAGAAAGCTGGAATTCCTTCAATTCAGAAAAATTTTTGAAGGGGCTCAGATGGCAAACTCCTGAAATTTTCTCCAGAGGAACCTTGAAATTGGGCCAATAGCTACTCTGGATAAGAGATCCAAATTAAAAAACAACAACAACAAAAAAACGCATTTGTACCAAGAACTGCTTTGGAATTCTCTTGCCAGTCAAATAGAGTTTAATCTTTCAACCATCTTTTAGGCAAAACAGAACTGCTTCACTCAACCTTGAAAGAGTGTGGAAGAAAGGCTCTAGATAACTGTCAGTTTATGTTCAAGAATTTTCTCAAAAATAAAAATTTTAAGTAAGTTTAGTTACTACTTCATGTTCACATTAAGTTGAACTCTCTAAAGTATGACAGATTATCAGTTGGCCTCACAGCAAGAAGACACTGCTAATTAAATTCAGAACTCATTGAGAAGTTCAAGCAACTCAAGACAGAGTAGTAAGTATAAAAGGTTTTGTGGTGATGTGGTAAAATGACTCAATTTCAGTTTTCATTAAAACCCCCCCAAAACTCCAAACCCACAATTTAGAAGTTGGCATTTCCCACAACACACCATAAACTCAGTGTAAGTTATTGTTATATTTGTTTTGGCAGTCAATGCCATGGATTTTCCATCTCCATGCTCTGGTAGGATTTGGACTATATCACACACGTAGACTGGCCACCACTTTTTACACGTGTGTCTCTTTTTCCACAGGCTGCTGGCAGCCCTCTTTATGGATTAAGAACTGTTAAGAGGAAGACTATCTCCACCACAGATACTGAATAAAGAGTGCAATATTAAGTCTATCTTAAAAAGGTAAGTGTGCCAAATTAAAGAACTATTTATATCAAATGGAATATTACAAGGTCATTGGCTTGGGTCTTGATTTTTCATAAACATTGGGATAATTAGGTTGCACAGTACATAAAATGCCAAATGGAAAAGCCCATATTTACCAGGTAAATTAGTAAAGGACTCTTCAATGGAATTACTTATCTAATTTTAGTTTACTGAAATTATCACTTATGAAGTGTGACAACTATCACCAATGCCTTTTTTCCAGATCAAAAAACTATAGCAAAGTCTCTAACCAGGAGGAATGATGGAATATCTATTTCCTCCTAAACCTCATGACATTAGCAAGGGCAGAACCTCTCTAGTCTAGATCTGGGGGCAGTAGTCTAATGTAATGGTACTCACAGTTATGACTCTGGAGTCACATTTTAAATTGCCATTTACTAAAAATACCATTATTGTGAGCTGTACCGAATGCAGTATAATAACATCATACTTTTTTCTTTTGGCCTTTTGGAGGGGGGAGGATAGGGCAATTAGGGTTAAGTGACTTGCCCAAGGTCACACGGCTAGTAAGTGTTAAGCGTCTGAGGCTGGATTTGAACTTAGGTTCTCCCAACTCCAGGGCTGGTGCTCTATTCACTGTGCCACCTAGCCGCCCCATAACATAATATTCTAATCATGAGGCTCAGTGGATAAGACTGCCTGCTAGTCCTGGAATCAGGAAGACCCAAGTTCAAATCCAGACTCAGAAATTTACTAGCTGTGTGACTGGCAAATCACTTAACCTGTTAAATCTTTACATTTCCTCAACTGTTGAATGGGAATAATAGCACTTACCTACCAGGTCTGTTGTGAAGATAAAATGAAATATCTGTGAATTGCTTTTGCAAACTTTAACGGTGCTTATGTAAATGTTACAATTATTCATCTGATACAGAAATCTTAATTCTTGGAATAGTTTCAGATTATATGTAAATATTCAAGAGCCATGGCATACATATCAGTGATCTAAGAAAAGCAAGTTATACACTGAAGTCATGACATGTGAGGCCTAATTCCAGTTCTATTACTAATTCAACTAACTTAAATATGGATTATGTTTCCCCAGTTGTAAAATATTGATAATAGTTTATTTCAGTCATTAATCCAAGTACTTAGGTGCCTCCTTTGTGCAAGGCATACCGTGCTAGGTACTGGCAAGATAAATAAGTTGCTTACACATCCTTAGATGTACTATTTAGAAGTTATTACTAAAATCCAAGAAAATGGGAAGAGGAGTGGGGTAGGAAGAACAAGGTCACATTGCATTCAAAAAGGAAGAAATCCTATCATTTTTGCTGGTGCCTAAAAAACTGAGACCAGTCCCTGAAAATCTTATTTCTTCAGTATTGTCCAGGTCTGGGGGTGTACAGCTGTAGATAAAATTTAATATTAAACTTTGCTTTAGGTAATAAATATATTCTTTAAAATTTATTTGTACATGGAATTCTAAATGTGCTAGGGGGAGAACTAAATATGCTTGTGGATACTTGAGGGAAGGGGAAGAGTGAAGTCTTCATTGAAGTAGACTGAGATTTAAAGGATAAGCAGGAATTCAACAGAGAAAGGGAGGTAAGAACATTTCAGGTCTACGGACTACAATAAGTAAAGGTAAAGAACAGCATGATTCAGTTTAGCTAGAATATAGAAAATATGGAGGAAAGGAGCATGAAACATAGAATGTGGGGACCCCTGAATACTGAGTGGGGAAAGATCTATAAAGATTCAGTCTAGTAAAGAAGGATGAATTAGTGAAGAATGGATTAGTGGCTGAAAGCCTCTTAGTAGGCTATGGCAATAGGCCAGATGGATAATATGGATGGTTGCAATGGTAGTAGATGAGCAGTTATGAGTCATGTTACATGAGTGTCAACAGGTCCAAGAAATTGATCAGAAAAGAAAGATAAGGCAGAGTAGCATCATGAAGGTCCAATGTAGGAGACCACACAGTGACATCAGGGCAAATGAAGTCAGGAGAAAAAGATAAATTTTCTTTTGTGATGAGTTTTAAGTACTCATGGGACCTTTAGATGTAGCTAGCATTCTTTATTCAGTTAGATATGGACCTGGAGTGTGAAAGAGGTTAGGTATGGGGATACAGATTCAGGAATCATCTTAATAAGAGGTGATTGTTAAGGTTCTGGGAATGAATTAAGATTTCCAAAGGAGATAGCACACAGTGAAGAGAATGAATGATGAGTAACTTGGTGGAGGGTGGAAAGGTAATACTCACATTCAAGTTTTAGGAAGAGAATGACATAGAGCAAATGTAGGAGGAGGTGGTGTGTGCCTGAAGCAAACAGAGGTGTAATCCATTTGGGTGTACCTCAGTAATATTAAATGCCACAGAGAGTGAAGGATGGTTAAGTACTGAAGAAAAAACCACTAGACTGGCAGTTTGGGTTGCAAAGTGTAAAGGAGCATGTAGGTAGTGAGGAAGTGAAAGCATTTAATGCAGATGAATTTTTCAATGTCTTGACAATGAAGGGGAGTCAGTCATCCATGAGAAAAGAGCTGGATTGAAGTAGGAATGGAGTTCTTGTCAAATGGTCTCAAAATTCTCAGTGGAGGAAGCTAAGTTATCTGCTATATATTTTGGGTATAGAGATGTGGTTGCTACTTGAAGTAGGAAGAAATAATTTGTACCTTGAGGAAACAGGCAGTTGAAAAAAGTAGGACAGTTGAGCAGTAGGGAAGGCCTGGCTGAGATTAAGCAACATGTATATCTGTATATGTACTAAATAAACTAGTAAACTGTTCATAAACTTAAATTAATTATAAAATGTATTAAAGTCACTGATGAGCATTTAAACAAGTGTTAGGATAGACAGATGGAAAGGTAAAGCCAACTGGTAAATACAGTTGGGTAATTTAATGGTGTCACTGCTTTGTAATAAAAACAATTCTCTCTTCAGGCATTCCAAAGTTCTGGCAGCTAGCTCTAAACAATTCAAATGTTCCATTTTTTTTTTCCTGCTCAAAGGCTTTTTGAATTCCTTTTTTTTCTTTGATACCACACTAATGAGTTTTGCATTCCCTTACACTACAAAATCATGCTACATCTGCAAGCTTGAATTTTAATACCGAATATGGCACATTTACTATTAAGCCATAAACCCAGCCAAACTCCTTTTGCATTCCTAAACTACCACATTTAGTATTTGCTCCTACTGACCATTCCAATTTTATTTGTGTATATATTATTGAAGTGCAATACTGACTCTTACAAACGGTCAGTTATTAGCTGATAAGACCTAAAACAGATGCACAGATGAGACCAAAGATTTAAAATATTAAAAAGTGAAATTTTTCACTTAAAAAAAAAAAAACTTTTCCTAAGTTTTATAGCAGCATATCCACCTATTTAAAAGCTGAAAGTCAGACAAAAGAATTCTCCACTACTTCAAAAAGAAAAATCACTGGATAAAATTTCTTCATTAACATTTCTAGTTATTAGAAATATGAACTTGCTTTTCATCTTCATTATGATTTTCTCTTCTTTAAATTAATTTTTCATATTTTTTCCCCTACAGTATGCATTTTTTAAAAATACAGATAAACGAGAAAAGGTGAGAGACATCCCTTGATCTTTCTGTTCAATCTAGCTCCTTTCCCATGTGATTTCTCCCCATCTCTGCTAAGCTTCTATAAAAAGTTATCTACAATCTACTTCCTCATCACTGGCTGACTTGCTTCCTTAAAACAGAATAAATGAACAAAGAGACCTCAAATAGTTATTGAAAAATTTAAATTCATAACAAAAAATACGTGTGTGTGTATACCTATATACACACACCATATATAGGTTTCAAAGAAAGGTCTTAGGGTTAGTACCTTAAAAAAATGTCAATAGACCAAACTACTAGCCTATTAACCAATAGTGAGAACTTGCACCACCATTACAGATTGCAACCTGTCTAGAATGCTCTGGATAAATTTAAAGAGAGTTGTCTAAGGTTCAGAGAGGTTAACAAACTTAACTGTGAGTCACAATTTCAATCCAAGTCCCCTTGTCTGCAAAGCCAGTATTCTGTCTAGTAGGATACAATGTATTCTTGACTTTCTTTTAAGGCTAGATAAAGAACTTAAAAGACTTCCAAGCTACTATGACCAGACTGATTTGTTGGTGATTTGCCATAGTACATAAATATCATCAAATTAGTCCTAACAAGGTTATACTGTAAGACTACAGAATTCTAATTCTTCACAAATTAAACTTTTAAATACGTATTAAAATCTATTTTACCGATTCTCACTTAGTATACAACTTGATGTTATGAAAAAAACAAATTCAAGTTTGTATATATTTGAATAAGAAATTTTCGTCTATACCCAAAACCTGTAGGCAAACTGTATGTTGGAAAGTGTGCTGGATTTGGAGAGAAGGCGTCTAACTCCAGGCTCTGCCCTTAGTAGCCGAGTAAGACACAATCTCTCTGGGCTTCAGTTTCCTCATCTGCAAAATGAAGAAGTTGGCCTCTAAGACCCATTCCAGCTCTAAGTCTATGCTTCTGTGATTATTCATGGAGAAAAATATAAAAATAGCCAGCAGAATCAAAGTTTAAATCCTATGCCAGAAAGAGCTTCAGTCATTAAAAATAATTTATTCTTTCAATTTAGGAGAATGCATTTAGGATGTATCAAAGTAAACAAGTTATTTGACTTTCTGTTTTTTCCTTGCTTGAAACTCCTGTGTTTTGTTTTTGACAGATTTAATTAGCATCGACAAAGCAGGATCTATGGATTTCTTTGCTGTTTCCTTTTGTAGGTCATTCTCTTTTCTCTTTATTGCCTTTGTAAGTTCTTGTTGTTTTTGTTCTCTCTGTCGAGCCTTCTCCTCTAGGATTTTTTCTACAGCTTTTGTTTTCTTGAAATTAGGATCAGAAGGATCTAAGTTGAACAAGTGGGAAGTATACATTGCTTGGAACCGAGTATCTGAAACATCCACCTGCAAATTCAAACAGAAAGAATAAAATCAATCCAAATGATCCAGCAATAACAAATGCTAAGGGTCAAATCCTAATAGACTGAAATCTCTCTGAGAGTAGGAACCACATAATTATTCATTTTCTGCTCCCCTACACTGTCTAACAAAATGTCAGGGATAAAGAGAAGGTATTAAAATAAATTACCTTTCTTTTCCTGGCATCTATAATCTTTTAAAACATTTATTCAATTAGTTTTATTAGGACATAAATGAACAAAGGATTAAAAAGGTAAGAACCACAAGTTAACACATAAAGTTACTGAGGTCAAGGCAAGAAGTGGATAAATTACCCAAGGGGTAACTAACCTTCACAAGGGAAACTCACTCTTCCATATCCACAGACTGCCCTCTAACTCTAGATAGCTTACAGTAACATTACTACTAATAGAAAAATAAATAAAAATATCCCTCTACTAATTACAGGCCAGAGGCAGCACTGCCTTTAAAAAAAATAGAAGGCAATAAAAAGTAACATTAAGTTTTATGGACAATTGAATTTGATCATAAGGTGTTTTAGACATGACTATTAACCTATCAAGGGAGCTCTACTATTCACGATTTTGTCCACAAACCTATCCTTGTTTTAATTTTTTCTTAGAAAAACAATGTATTCCTAATAAGTAGTGCTGACCTACTGAAGAACAGTTTAACTTGCATGTTCTTGTTACCTCAAAGTCATCTTCCAATAGTTCCTTCTTTTTCATGAGTTTTTTCTTCTTCTTTTTGCTCAGGTTCTGTTGCTCTACAATCTTGTTGTAATTGAAGTGTTTCCTGCCATCCTCTTCATCATCCATCATAAGCAAAGCCATTTCAGCCTGTTGCAAGAAGAAACAGTTCACATAGACAACATTTCTTTCCAATAGAGTATGGGACACAGATGTCCCCTCTCTAGCCAGAGAAATCAATCATTAAAGCTCCAGGGTAACATTTGTCATTTGTAAACTGATTACAGACAATAGTAAAGAAAAGCAGAAGTCTTCAAACTGCAACAATGCAAAAAGTCTTTTGAAGCTACTACAGCATTGAGAACAGGTGAAGGGGAAAATCTGTATTTTAAAACAAAAGAAAATTGCACTAGACAAACACACACACATCTTTTAAAACAAAGAGGATTATTAGCTGGGCAAACTGCTCGTAGATATGACTCTGTGCTGTGAACTAGGAAAGGTGACCTGATACCAAAAGGCATTGTAATGTTGCTATTAACCTCTCTTGTATTCCTAATTTTCTGAATAACAGGAGATTTAAAATATATTTCTCTAATACAGTATCTGTTTACCCCAACTTCTATTTTATTTTTTAGTAAAAAATATGGTATATCTCAGAGACTGAATGATTAAACATTTCATCTTTACTAATTAAACAAACCATGTGTGATCTCTGAATTTACACTAGAGAGTTGGAAAATGTCTGAAGAAAAAATGACTTATTTCTGTGTATTGAATGGGGGGTATAAATAGAAGAATATGTTAAAATACCATTACAACATTTGGAACACACAATGGAAAAAATTAAGTATAAAGTGATCTTTAAACTTATTTTACTTCAAGAGTTGTTTCAAAAAGAAAATTTTAGAACTCCTGGTAATTTGTATAATAATATCTTGATACTTTCTATATCAATTAAATTTATAGGATTTCTCTTTTTGTCTTTGTGTGTCTCTCCCCTCTCATAAAAGGGTTGTTTCTCAATTTGTAGACCAATATTAAGAATTTACTTAAAAGTAAAATAACTAATCTATGGCAAACATGTGACATTTAAAAAACACTTTACCTAGAAATGCTTATTTGTCAGTTTGTCTTCAGCAATTCAACTCATTTTATGTGATTTATAACTTGATACTATTAATAAAGTTACTAGTTTATTTTCTGATGTACTGATATCTGGCAGTATAGCACCTAAGTCATAGACTCTCAGCATTTTAAAGATGAAAGGTATTTTAGAGATTTTATATTCCAATATTTGTATCTGCTCATAAATTAGGAAAATTAGAAAACTGAGAGTTTGTGTTTAGACTACGGTCACAGAGCCAAGACTAAAGCATTAATTTCCTTAGTCTTCTCTCTTTTAGGCTAATAATATACATTGCCTCCTCTTTTTAACTGGATCTTTGGCAATATTTCCTTATCAGTGACTTTTCCTGAAAAACACTAGAATCTCAACAGGAAACAAATCTGTTTATACTCCCAATTTTCAAGTTTAAGTAGCCAAACTAATTGAATTGTACCTTATACATCTTATAAATCTAGTTTAAGTTCTGGTACATAGTGAATAAATCTAATAGATATTTTCTTATTAAGCAAAACTGCATTATTAAAATATATGAGAAATATACTGCTGATGGAGCTATGAATTGGTACAAATATTCTGGAAAGCTATTTGGAATTAGGCTAAGAAAGTGACTCAAATTTCCAAACCTTTTGACCTAGAGATTCCAAACATGCAAGACATACCCTCAAAGAATTCAACGATAAAAACGTTATATGATAAAATAGTGATAGTAGCACTTTTTGTAGCAGCAAAGTACTGTTAGTTAAGGAAAAGCAGATGCCATTGAGGAATGGGAAAAAAACACCCTAGGGCATATAGAATGTTACTGTACTATAAGAAATGATGAATATGAACAAAGAGAAACATGTTTATGGTTACATGAACTAATGCAAAGTGACATAAGCAGAAGCAGGAAAGCATCATATACATGGAATACAATAATATTAATAGAAAAGATAAAGAATCAAAATTGAATGCTATGAAACTAATGACTAAGCTTGACTCTGAAGAAGAGATATAGGAAAATGTACCCTCCCCCTTCCTTTTTTGCAGATATGGAAGATTATAGGTATAGAATACTACTCATCTTTTTTTTTTTTTAGCTATTGCAAATATTTTAATAAGTGTTCTGTGCAAGCAAGGCATTTAAAACACCAGTTTGTGAGGATAAACTCCATTGGAGAGAGAGAAGACAGAACGCAGGTAGCCACGGAGCTGAGGAATTTTCTTGATTTGGGGTAGGATCTGAGAGTCTACTGTTTTCTGATCAGCCTTGCGCTACTCTGTAATCTCGTATTTCTCTTTTTCTGTGTCAAAAATCTCTCCTTCTTGGTGTCTAGGTTTACGGAGCCTCTTCTTCTTGAAGTAAGCATCAGTAAGATGATTTGGAATTTTCACTCCTGAAAGGTTAACCCGGGTAGAAGTAGCAATAACAAATTTCTGATGGGTCCTTCTCAGAGGAACACGGTTGATGGTCAGAGGTCCAGTCACCAGTAGCAAGCCACTAGCCAGCTGCTTCAGGAAAGCCACTCGCTTGCCCCTGTGGCGGCCAGTGAGCATGATCAGAACGGTACCTGGCTTGATGCTAGCTCGGAGTCTCCTCACATGCTGGCTAAAGGGCTTTTTGCCATGACTGAGCAGCTTTCTAGGCACATCCTCAGTAGGGTAATACCTAGGCATTTTGCGAATCTTTACCACTCTAGTTCCTCCATTCTTATCGCCACCAACAGGCTTTGAGATAGTAGCAGGCACTTTTTCTTTCTTCTTCCTTTCAATCTGGGTTTTTGGGGCAGCGTATTTCCGCTTGTACATGGCTCTCTGGGAATACATTGCCGACCTGGAGTATCTACCAATCCCTCGGGCCAGGACTGGGTTCTGACTGCAATGCTTTAGAGGCTTTTTGACCTTTTCAGCTACATCTTCCTTTTTGTTCTCTTTTTTTTCCTTTTTGACCTTCTTTTCCTTGGGTGACTTTTTGTCCGCCATCTTGAGAGACGGGAAAGAGAGCGAATACTACTCATCTTGATGGACTTGGTTGATATGCTATGATTAGTCTTTCTGAATTGTTTTTCTTCTTTCTTTTCAAGTATTTGTCATAAGATAGATTTTACTGGGTAGGCAATGATGGATGGATTTATTGAAATAAGAAAATGATATAAAAAGATATCAACAAAATTTTGTGAAAAAGTAAAAGCACATTATGCACCAGAAAAGTTAGAAGCATTTCACGGAATCTTAATGGCCATAAAAATGTGTCCTGATTCACTAGTTTGTATTCTATTGGTCGGTTGTTGTCCTTTGTTCTAGAAGAGAACCAAAATGACTTCACTATGCTAGTCAAGTTTGCTGAAACTGATGGTTCCACGTATGGATGCTGTGGTGATGGCTGATGGAGCACCTGTGTTTTCTTGTTGTTAATTGTTAGGCCAAAATCAGCACAGGCAGCAGAGAACTGATCCATACTCTGTTGCATCTCAGCTTCAGAGGCTGCACTGAATGTACAATCATCTGCAAACAGAAAATCACACACCAACACTCTCTCCACTTTGGTCTTAGCTTGTAGCCTTTTCAAGTTAAAGAATTTACCACCAGTGTGGTAGCTGACCTTGATGCTGTGTTCATCCTCATTGAAAGCATTTGACAAAATGGCTGAAAACATCATGCTAAAAGCATGGGAGTAAGCACATGGACTTGTTTCACTCTACTTGTGACTGAGAAAGCATAACAGCATCATCCATTATTTAGAACCCAAATAAGCATGCTGTCATGAAACTGGTGTACAATACTGATGAACTTCTCTAGGCAACCAAATTTTGCCACGATCTTCAAAGCCCTTAAGACTGACAGTGTCAAAGTTCAGATTGATGAACACTGTGTAGAGACATCTGTTCTGCTCCTGGCATTTTTCCTGAAGTCTGCTGTTGGGCAGCAAACACCATACTGTCTGTTTTTTGACCCTTTCTGAAGCCACACTAACTCTTGGGCAGATGACCATCTTCCAGGTGAAAGAAAAGATATTAAGAAGGCCTCTGGCAAGAATTTTTCCAGCAATGACTAAGAAGATGCTCCTCCCCCCACCCCCCCCAGTGATTGTCACAGGATAACCTACTTTCTTTTCCTTTACAGAGATGCAAAACAGAGGAATCCTTGAACTCTTAAAGGATAACCTCTTTTCATAGAACCCAGAAAATTTCATTCACCTTTTATATAAGCAGTGGACCCACACCTTATAAATCCTGGCTCGAATAGAATCAGCACCAGGTGCTTTGCCACATAAAAGAAGCCTAATGGTATAAGGCATTCAAAACCTCTTCTTCAGCTGGAAGTATGGCTAAAGAGGGACTGACTTCAACCTGAAATATATAGTCAATGGTTTCAGCATTGACTGATGATGGTCTGTGGAGAACACTATGGAAGTGTTCAGCTCATTTCTCCAGGATCATGTCCTTTCACTAATCAATGTGACTCCATCAGCACTGGGTAGATGAGATGAATCATAGGTAAAATGGTAATGGGTGATGTCTTTTGACTTGCACAAAAACTGGATTTAAGTGAGGAAGAGTTGTGTGAAGTCATCAGTCTCACTCTTTCTTCCATAGTGATCAGAGTCCAGTGGCAAGACAAAAGTCAAAACAACTGGTGATGGCTCAGGATGCACTAGATGACCCTGGAATCTTCAATGTCTAATCAAGTTCTAGGTGCTCCACAGCATCTGCTTCAGTCGCCTTCATGGATACTGGAACAGACTATTCTTATCTGACCATTATGCTGTGGGAAGTCTTCACATGTTTGGAGTAAACATCTTAATTCACCAACAGGTTTGAGGCCCCTTGGTTGGAACCACAGTTGAGAATGGGATGGCAGGTAGACACCAGAGGTGGAAAGTGGCCCTAAAAAGGGGCTTGGTAGCTCTCACATCAGAGATACTAGTCTTCCCTTAACACCCTGTACAGCCTGGGAGATTGAGTTGCATGTGCAAGAGACAGGAAGATGGCCACTAAGCTATGAAAATATCCAACAATTTCAAAATGGATATGGATATAGTGTTTATATATGAATAAGAATAAAATCTCCCTTTTCACATAAGAGAAAAAGCTAAATATGTACTTGTTAACATTTATATTCAGATAACACTGCTGAGATATGCACACACAGCAAATATTTTATTTTGCTGTGTTGATTGCCCACTGGGTGTGATATCTCCAAATTCTTACATTCTGTCTTTCAACCTCAGCTTCTTCTTCTGGAGACTTTTCATCCTTGGAGATTTTCTTGCATTTTTTCTTTGTACCTAAAACAATAATAAGAGACGTGAATTTTAAAGAATTTAAGGCTAAGAATACTAAAAAGCTTCACTGCCAGGAAAATAGAAGTGAATTTCAATGGCATTTTACCACATTTCTCCAAAGTCTTCCCTTTCTACTTCTTGCCCCAAGGTCTTTCGAAGTTAGTATGGTTACTTAAGTATTACTTTAGAACAATTTACTGGAAAAGAACCACATTTTCTTTAAATAAGACAGTGATGATTTTCAGTAAATAAATATTTTCACTATTAGTTGTATTTAACCTAAAAAAATTCTTCCTGGGACTTTTCCAGATCATGCTACATGAGATGAAACACTTATCTTTATGACATATAAATTCAACAAGCATTTGTTAAGCCCCTACTATTTGGAAGTCACTGTGCTAGGAATACAAAGATAAAAATGAAAGTCCCTATTTCAAAAGAGTTTACAAGATATGATCGAATAAATAAATACAAAATATTAACAAAATGAGAGGCATTGTAGTGTAGTAAATAGGGAGTTGCCCTCAGAGTCCAAAGACTAAATGTTAAGTCTTGACTCTGACTCCGTGTGACAGTGGGTAAGTCTTTAAACCTCTCAGTGAAAGCCTGAAAAAGTGTAGAAGACGTATGAGTGGAAAGAAGGGGACTGATCTAATAGATGTCAAGAAGGTAGGTTTGGCAAATGAATGGACATGTGAATTGAGGCAGATGGAAGAGAGTTAAGAATAGCTTCAAGGTTTCAAACCCAGGTGAATGGCATGAAGGTGGCTTTATCAAACAGGAATGATGAGGTCTGAAGGTTTGGGGGGAAAAAAAGAATTCCATTTTGGATTTATATTAGGGAGTCTTCTATCTAGAGATGATAAGTCAATCTACAGGAGTTAATAACATCACTAAGATAGAGGGTATAGAGGAAAGGGTCCAGGGCTGAGCATATCAGGACACCCATACTTGGTAGGTGGAAATAAGATGGTGACTCAGCAAAGGAGACTGAGAGAAGCATTTAGATAGGTAGGATGAAAACAATATTTCCAATGCCCTCCTCCAGAGTACTCTCTCCTACCTTGGCTTCTGTGATACTACTCGACTCTTCTGCTACCCATACCTTTACAGAACTGCCTGGAGTTTTGACAGATTAAATGACTTATCTATGGTCAGACATACAGTATCCGTCAAAGGCAGAGGCTCTATTCTCTATGGCATGTATTACACCAAGCTAGGAGCTACAGATTCAAAGAAAAGCAAAGACAGTCCCTGACCTCAATGAGTTCACATTCTAATGGGGGAGACAACATGCAAATAACTGTGTACTAACAATATAAAAACAAGATAAACTGAAGATAATCTCAGAGGGATGACAGTATCATTAATGGAGATCCAGAAAGGCTTTTAACAGAAGGTAGGATTTTGGTTATGTACGTATGTATAGGAAGTTCATATGTATTACTATAGCACTTATTAAGAGAAATGTAAAACCTACAGTCTAATAATAACTAATGATGAAATGTTTACCATATATTCCTCAGGTCCAATACATACAATAACGAATCTACATTAAAAAACCCTTTTCTTTTATCCATATTATTTCTGTCTTTTGTCTCTTTTATCTAGCACAGTTCCTGGCACATAGTAGGAACTTAATACATACTTGTTGACTGAGTACCTTCCTACAAGTGTCTATAGTTGAAACTTCCATTTTACCAAGGTCTGATTTTCAACTTCGTAACAAAGCTGCCTATTTTTTTTAAGGCAATAGCTTCTTTTGAAGTCAGTGAGAATGTTCCATGTGCAGAAATAGTGTGGCAGGGATGAAAATCAGGCTGTATGTGATTAATACACAAAAAAGAGATAAAGATCTTCATATACAGCTGTGGGAAATAATTTCAAAGAGCCCATAATGAGCTGTTCCAGGTTTTGTAACAACCTGGTGAAAAGTCATAAAAATACACTTGAAAGACTACAGGATGGGCAAGGGGAAAAGGGATCTCAAAGTTTGCCAGGGTTAAAAATTACATTCAATTTTACTATGATCAATTTTTTGGGGGGAGGCAAGGGAGAGAGACTAAAAAAATAACTCACTATACACTATAGTGGGAAGTTTTGTCAGAAAACAACATGTAAATTCCTATTCTAGATTTCCAACAAGGTCTTATTAGCAGATCTCAGTTTATAAAAACCAAACAGCTTTTTCTCTCTTTTGGAAAGTATTCAGACTTAGGCTGGACATGGTAGTACAAGGGAAATTAAAACTGCCTGCTCTGAAACTCTATCGCTATGCTTTAATGATTCCGTTGTCAATGAGCATCTACTAGCATCACTGAAAAAAATAGTATAGTTGAAACTGATTACACCAAGTCAAAAACTTTGTAGATTCGAAAGTATGAAATTCAGTTAAGCACAGTAAACTGAATAATTTTTACTCAAATACCTATTATTACTCTTTTGGAATAATCATAAACAATAAAAATGGTATAGATTTACTAATATTAAGTATCCCCTCCTCACTGAGATTTCCTTCAGGAATCTCATGTGCAAACAGGATTTCTGCAAATTAATACCTGTAGCCCTGCCTCTAACTTTCATTATAAAAACCACAGAATTTTCCTCATAGGAAAAAATTTAGTTAAACTGGAAACCCCTAAATGCTAGAAGACTGAAAAAAAAATTGGAAATTTCTTTTGAAAAAAAAAGGGCAAGTAAATAATCATAAGTGACTTATATAAGTTTTAAAGTTTACAAACCACTTTACACACATGGGTAAGAGTCCTTGTCCAGCTGGCAACTGTAGCTTCTATATAACAATTCATTTTTTCTACTCCAATATTCTTGTCTCATAACCTTCTCTGAAATATTTCAAAAAGGAAAAGCTCCCTCACTGAATATCCTGTTATCTCACACTTTCAGCTCCTAGAATTTCCTTTCCTTACCTTTTTTACTCTGAATATTTAGAGCACATGATTACAAATACATGACCAATGAAAACCTGTTTTCATCAACAGAAAACATTACTGTTGCTACTATGAAGGGGTGAAAATCTACTGCTTTTATAAGTCCACTTGGAATCCCAGTGATTTAATTTGTAAGAGGGAAAGCCTAACTGCCAATCCCTTCTACCAGGTACCATCTGTGTCAGTCTCTATCCCTTTCAATATCCTATCCTAGCCTTTTCTACCTCTTCCGCTATACATGCTGGTACCTATCATAGTTTTATTGTTAAACTGTTTTTCTTATTAAACCTGTGCCCTTTCCCACTGGAAATTACTTCGTATTTATTTATATTTGTACTTGCTGTCTTCCCCCATAGGGATGGAAATTCCTTAAGCTCTGTTTTCTTTTATCTTGCTTTGTCTTCCTAGTGTTTAGCATACAGCAACTGCCTCACAAATTCTTGTTGAATTACAACTAATCCATGATACAGTTCATTCTGAGCTACTTGAGATGGAAAACCCATGTCCTTACCAAACAATGGTTTATTAAATAGATAAAATGGTTAGGACAGAACAAAGTGCAATAAAATAAAGTTAAAACTTAGTACTCTGTTTAAAAAATTAAATTAACAAATCAAAATAATTTTTTGCTCTTTAC
Organism: Petaurus breviceps papuanus; assembly: GCF_028583685.1. Lineage (NCBI taxonomy): Eukaryota > Metazoa > Chordata > Mammalia > Diprotodontia > Petauridae > Petaurus > Petaurus breviceps. Next base: position 5,400,766 of record NW_027187378.1, read on the forward strand.
AAGCAATAAGAAAAATTCTTGAGTAATTGTGAAAAAACATAATGAATACCAAAACCATTAGTGTTTCTGAAACTATGTTAAGCATATTTTTAAAAATTCTATTTGTTATGCATTTTGGAGGAAATCTAGAAAAGAAAACCCCACAAAGTTCACCATTGAAGGAAAAAATTTTTGTTAAACAAATCTAGTGTTAATATTAAATTAGAACCTAATGAGAGTCAAACATCAAGTCTGGTTATCAATGAGTTTAAATGTCCTGTCTGTTGGAGGTGATGTCTAACTATCTGGCTTTATAAAGTAGCTTTGGGCAAAGGTACAGTAAATCCAAATGTTTTACAATGCCTTTGTGCCACATAATGGAAGGACTTAAAACAGATACCCATCTAAATACTGAGAAATTAAGATCATCATGTTGAGAGTATTTTTTGAAAATTAAATGTTTAATTTCATGTCAAGAACATTCATGTTCTAATTGTACTTCTATACATGACTTGTAATTAGTTGTGATAATTTAGGGAGTATATTAAATAGATAACCCCCAAAACTTGCTGAAGTGATTTATTTCATGTAATTTCCTCGTATTTTTTTTCTTTTTTGCTTTTTGGTGGGCAGGTAAATTGGGGTTAAGTGACTTGCCCAAGGTGACATGGCTAGTAAGTATTAAGTGTCTGAGCCTGGATTTGAACTCGGGTCCTCGTGACTTCAGGGCTGGTGCTCTATTCACTGTGCCACCTTGCTGCCCCAATCTCCCCATATGTTCAGGAGAACTGTTATCAATTAACTGCCCTACCTGAGACTGAATTTCTTTATCTTTTGACCAGCGGAATTTTAAGCAGTGAAGTTGCCCGAAGAGAAAATAGCAAAACAAAAGGGAGAAAGGATAAAAGTTTAAAAAAGGCCAAAATAATCCACAAACTGTACTATTGGTTTTAGTAAATGGGAACTAGCTCAATATCTTTTTTTTAAGTACTAAAAAGCAAAATGTGTCTTTGCAATAAAAATTTACAATGAGAACTAAAAATTAATGTACCTGTGCAGCCCATAGGTGTGTAATTTTATTTCAACAGCATAAAAACAAATCTGTGCTACAAAATGGTGAAATAGATCTAAATTCCAAATCTTCATAGTAATTGTTTACTATGGTGCCCTAAAACCAGTGGGTCTACAACAAATTTTGCTAACTGATTAAGTTCCTCTCTAAGCATCACTATCCTCGTTGAAGAATTTAAAACACCGCTCCCATTATTCTCCATTTATTCTTCCTTACAGCTTATAGATATTCGTAAGTATATAGTTAAATTTTTCTGGGGATTCCTCAAAATTACTGAAGGTTTTCCCCAACTAAATCCATGTGACTACTGGTAAATCTATTATGCTTCATGCTGCATGCTTCTCAGGTAATCATTACAAGATACAATATGAAGAAGACATACATTTATCTTCTATCTCTTTGCTTTGAATCATGAGAGGCAAAATTGGGGGATATGGAAAAAGAGGTAAAGGGGATTCTAGAGTTTTGAGATTAATATTTGAGAGAAAAGATATTTAAAACATAGCACAAGGTGGATCTCAACAAGGTAGAGAAAGAGTCAATGCCCAGATTTTTCCTGAGGAAATTCCCTCTCAGAAAAAAAAAAAGGTAAGCCTAGGTATAAAGATCTAATTTCAGGAAGCATTATGGAATTTGTTAAAAAGGACATTTTAGAAGCCATGTTAATTTTATATTAATTTTCCTAGGAAACTTTTGCTAATTTACCTCTAAAAATTTTATTTGCAATTTGAAGATACTGATTCTAAGAATCCTAATACATAAAAAGGTGCAAAACCATTGAATTTATCTTACTAATTTTACTCTAAGCTTTACAACCCAAACAAAATAACTATGCCAATGAAAGAAAACTTTGGAACTAGTACAAGGAGACTACAATCTTTTATATATCTTCAATGCAAACTTGGTTTCCTGAAATCAGAGGATGAGCCAGCCTCAACTCCATCATCTCCTGAAAATAACTGCTCAGGTAAGATAAAAAGAATATACAAAGTTTCCATTTCCCTTTCCAGTTTGCAAGAATCTCACATATTATATTGCCTTTCTTTATACATCTTAATCTTGTTTTCACCAGTATGATGTCAGTACTTAAAGATGTAACCACCAGGAAATAATTTTAAGTAATTTAGATTTCCCTGTTGAGAGCCACTTTGGCCTACCACTCACTAGGGTCAAAAAGTAGAGAAAATTCATAAAATGAGTCTTTCCTGTGCCAGTTTGGCTCTGTCCCAGCATCGTGGCTTTTGGGGGTATGTTTGTGAGAAGTAAACAATTTCAGGGGAGGATGAGTAGTAGTAGGGGAGAATGGAAAAGAAAAGTAGAAAAGATCAGATATATGCTGTTCTCCAAAATGATTTAAGTGTTCCTCTGTCTATTTCAAGTAACTAAAGCATGCATTTCAGCAAAGTATAAAGAGTGGAGAACTTATTAAGTGGCATAGTAATAGAGGTTGGCAAATTGGTTCACAGGTTTAGAAAAAGAGAGAGTGTGGCAAGTTATGTGCTAGACTTGTGAGAAAGGAAGGCCTGGTTATCACTCAATACTTGAGAGCTGTGTGACCACCAGCATGTCCCAACCTTTCAGCCTCAGTTTCTTTATCTAAGAGTAATGAGGAGGCAATGAGATCTACAGTACCTTTCTCACAAGATTTTCAGGTTCAACCAAGAGAATACTTTGCAAACTTGAAATCATTACATAAAATTCATTATTGTTCTTATTACTACTTTAGATCTACTTTTTTTTTTTTTTTAAAGCAACTGGGGTTAAGTAACTTGCTCAAGGTTACATGGCCAGTTATTTCTAGGTGTGGTGCCAAGTATCTGAGCCTGGATTCGATCCCCAGGTCATCCCAACACTGGGGCTGGTGCTCTTACTCGCTGAGCCACCTGGCCGCCCCTCTAGATCTACTTTTGACTTCAAAGACTTTTTACCACATAATTCAGCTGCCCTCTCACTATGCTTTCCAGTCATGACAGAGCCTTTCTTCCACTGGTGAGTTACTTTTAGGGGCTCCATTTTGGGGAATGGGTATAGACTGCAATGTTTTATTCCCCTCTCACTTATGGCTTCTGACTCTAAGGACTGTTACCACATCCCACATAGGTATCCCATATCTCACCTCTTATCTCACCCTCCCCTCCAACCCCATCAATATGCTGCCTTCTCCATTAGCATGAGAGTACTGTAAGGTCAGGGGAATGCCTTCTATCTGTATCTCCAGTCCTTAGCATAGTCCCTGACACATAATAAGAACTTAATAAATAAATGCCTGTTACCCTCTGTAGTGCCAATGCAATATTTAGAGCACCGATCATGACTATAAATATTCCCACATGGTGCTTGATCACAAAATCTAGCAGACTCTCCACATATAAGACAGAAGCAAAACATTTATTCCAGAAAACCAAATCCTAACACCAGGAAGCCAAATCCATCACAACAACATAGAAGCTAATGCACCACAACACAGCAGAGTCACACCATCCTTTAGCCTTCCCACAAACCAACAAAAGACCAGCTGTCCCAGCAGGTGGCAAAAAACCAACTTTTACTCATGAGTCTATCTATCTCCTTGCCTGAGCATCCTCTCTCTCCCACCATCTCTCTGGTTCTGACTCCCAGTTTCCTGTAGGCTCTGCTCCACCCTTCCACAAACTCCTCCCACCACAGGCTCCATGTGATTACATTCAGCCTGTTAGGGGGCAGAGTTTATTTTCAAAGCAGGGGAGGTCTTTAAACTCCCTTAGGCTTATTAAGGGTAAAGGAAAATCTTTAAATTCCCATCACCATTACACCTACTAATGCTGGCAGAGATCTTGCAGATCATCAAATCCCACCTGTCCATTTTATATAAAAGGAAACAAACGGAGAAAGGCTGAAAGATTTGCCCAGGTCACAAAGGAGCAGGGCTCAGAAGGATATTCAGGTCTTCTTCTGCTTCCCAATTACTCAAGACCAGGCTGTCTCTATAAACACACTTCATTTTAACAACTATAATTTATAACACACCTTCTAAAGCATTTCTAATTCTTTAGATACGTTAGGCTATGTAGCAACTGACATGTCAGAATTGCAGATTTCATAGATGGAAGAACCACACTACCCAATTAATCTAAACCACACTCAAAAGATTATCCCTATACTAACATATCTGACAAGCAGTCACTGGTCTCTGCTGAAAGACTTCCAGAGATGGGGAACCCATTACTTCCTGAGATAGCCAATTCCACTTTTGGATAATTAATTATAATTAATCCCTAATTAATAGAAAGTTTTTCCTGATATCGAGTCTACATTTGTTCCTTTTTGATCTACCTGGTGTTCCAAATTCCATGATCTAGACCAAAGACAAGTCTATTCCTTCTTCCATAAAGTCATTCAAAAACTTGAAGACAGCTTTCATGTCTCTACTGAGTCTTCTCTTTTCAAGACTAAACAACCCCTCTCCAAATGATTTTCATATAATAGGGACTCAAGTCTTTTCACCATTCTAGCTGTTTCTTTTCTGAAGAGATTCTATTCTCCAGGTTATCAATGTCCTTCCTAAAATGTGGTGCCCAGAATTCAACTACAGCACACCAGATGTGCTCTGAATGATGTTGTAAGACATCAAATAGCCAAGCTAACTAGGTTGACCATCTGCCCTGCAGCTGAACTCTCTTTCATGTGTTATCTCACTTAATTGAAATTCGAGCTCCTAGACAGCAGGGATTGTCTTCACCTTTTCTATTTGTTTCTCTCAGGCTTAAGGCAGAGTCCCTGGCACATGAGCATTTAATAAATTCTTTTTCATTCATTCATTCCACCACAAATTTCTGTTAGCTAATTAGTCAACAAACATTTATTAAGTGCTTACCAAGGACTATTCTAAGTTCTGGGGAAACAAATAAAGTAAAAATCATGGTCTCTATCCTTAAGGGGCTCACATTCTAATGGCAGACAATATGCCCAAAACACATATATACAGTAAACATGCAAGGTTATCTGATAGGGGAGGCACTGGAAAAGTGTGTGTGTGTGTGTGTGTGTGTGTGTGTGTGTGTGTGTGTGAGAGAGAGAGTGGTAAAATCTTCCTGAAGAAAGTAGAATTGAACAGTCTTGAAGGAAACCAGGGAAGTGAGAAAACAGGTAAGCAGGTAGAAACCTCCAGGCATGAGCAACAGGAGATAACAATGTTGTCCTGTGTCAGTACTAGCAATAAGGCCAGGGTCAATGGATCACATAATAAGTGGAGAAGAGTAAAGTGTAACACTGGAAAGGTAGGAAGGAGCCATGTGGTGAAGCAACTTAGCAATGAAATCTTTCTACCTTAAATGATTCTCTAGCTCTCTCTGCAGAGGCTTTTCCAAACCCCTTTTCTCCTCAAGCCTCCCCCATCCTCCCCATTCTCTCAGCCTTGTACTTTAATGGAAAAAAAATAATAGAAGCCTTTTTCCTCCTCCTTAACTCAAAATTCCTTTACACCATTCCCTTAATATAGTCCCTGGCACATACAAAGTGCTTAATAAATGTCTGCTCCCTTCCTTCCTAATTCTCTTCTTTATTCAGTCTCTGATGAAGAGGCAGCCAAAGCCAACTTCTCTACATGTATTCTGGATCTCATCTTCTCCAACATCCCCCTTCCTCTCCAATCTTTTGTATTTCCCTTCGTATTGGCTCCTTTGCTGCCTGCAAACACGTCCTGGTCTCTTAAAAAAACCCACACAATGCTATACCCTTAAATTAATTAATACCCTTAAATTATTGCTCTGCATCTCTCTACCTTTCAAAAACTCCTAGAAAAAGGTGTCTAATCCAATTCCTTTTATTCCCCCTCCTAGCACTCATTTTGTAATCATTTGCAGTTTGGCTTCTAATCTCCTAATTTATTGGAAAATGCTTTCCCCAAAGTTAACCATAATCTCTTAATCACCAAAACTGATGGCCCTTTTTTAATCCTCTTCCTATCTGACCTTTCTTCATCATCATTTGATTCTGATAACTGAAACTTTCTTCTCTCTCTGTGATGCTATTTTCTCACGGTTCTCCTTATTTTGGTTTCTTCTTAGCCTTCTTTGCTGGATCATTATCCACATCAAGCCTTGCAAAGCTTTCTAGGGCCCTCTTCTCTTTTGTCTTTACGTTGATCCCTTAGTCATCTTATCAGCTCCCAAGGGTTAGCAACCATATTTTTGCATATAGCTCAAAGACCTGTATGTCTTGGGTTAGTCACTCTCCTGAGTTCCAGTTCTGTATCACCAATTCCCTAACAGACATTTTCAAGTGGACAGTCTCAAACCCAACATGTTCGAAAAAGCAGAACTCATCTTTATGCCAAAATCTGCTCTTCATTCTAGGGAGGCTACCCTCACAACATCTCTCACATCTCGTCCCCTTCTATCTGCAGAAGAAAAATATTAATAATGTATTTGGGCACAAGTCTGCTAGAAAGAGTGGCAATTAAGTGGCGAGGTAGATACAATGCTGTCCTCGGAGTTAGGAAGAGTTCAAATATAGCTTCAGGCAGTAGCTGTGTGACCCTGGGCAACTCACTTAACCCTGCCTGATTCAGTTTCCTCATCTGTGAAATAAGCTGGGGAAGGAAACCACTCCAGTATCTTTGCCAAGAAAATCCTAAATGGGGTCACAAAGAGTTGGACACAACCAAAATGAAAAAACAAAACTTCCAGAAATAATTTTTATTTAATGCAATAATCTAAGCCCTTTCTAGCTTAGAGAGAGATGGTCTACCTGGCACAGTGCCCCTATACCCATGTCTCTTCTCAAGATCTGAGGTGACAATTAAAAAGAATCTTAAAGAAAATGTTACAATATATTAAAATACGCCTTGACTTAATGTTGAGTTAACACAATTGCCTAAATAATAGTCACTATCCTATTTGTTCCTGGACTATTCTCCTCAAGGATAAAAAATGAGCCTCCTCATCAACCAATATCTCAATTTTTCCTGAAAAGAGGATGGGTCACTAAGCCAACAGCTTCTGAGAATGGGGAAAGGAGACGGCTCAGAGATGAATCAAAAGCTCAATTGCTTCAGAACTTGGTAAAAGCAACAAAATGAGACACATTTTATTTTTGTTTAAAGTTTAGTTTCCACCCTTAACCATATCCCTGAAAAAGGCCTTTGGTTCTATCTTTCTAAGGGGACAAGTCTGGGGAAAGGTTTTTAGATTAGAGAAATATTTATTTCCTATAAAGGAAATTTCTAATATACTTCCATATATCCACTCATATGGCCACTATCCTACTTCAGATCTTCACAACCTATGGCTTGGATTATTGCAACAGTGTTCTAACTGAATTTCCTGCATTCAGCTTTTCTACTCTTACATGACACTCAATCTGCCATCTTCAGATCTTTGCACAGGCTGGCTGGCTGTCCCCCCTGCTTTTAAGTCCCTCACTCTTCAATCTTTCCTTCTTAGGTTCTCTAGTTTGCTTCAAAGTTCAGCTCAAGATCACCTCCTCCATGAGGCCTTTTCTGAACTCTGAGTGGCTAGTGTCTCCCTCCTCCAGTATTTAGAAGTATTTTGCATACAATTCCAGTAGTATGTAAACTAAATGACACAGAGTAAAAGAACTAAACTTAATAATTATACAGAAAACTTAAGAACTTTTTACATCGAGGTAAAACCTAATTAATATGCAACGTGTCCTCTGTTGTAATTACTTCTTTTACACCATGTGACAGAGTTCACAAGATATTAATAACTAATATTTAATTTTTCATCAGGAAGCATTTTATCATATCTGATATTAAATGTACCTTTAACAAATAGTCAATTTTTCCAAGTTGCTTAGCCTTCATTATAACCCATAATTTTCAAAAGGGTTAAAATCAGGTAAGATTCCTCACTATTAAAGCCCATTTATCTTACTCTTAGAAATTTCTTAACCTTTCATGACTCATAGCAGGGCATAAGGTCATGTTGTAGTATTCCATCTCCATTTGGGAATTTCTGTGATTCCAGAACAATTTTGCTTCTCAATATATACATTATTAGAGTTCATTACTCCCTCAAAGAGGACAATCAGGACACACTGGCCATTATGTACAAAGATCCTCTGGATACAAATATCCTCTGGATACAATGGATATTTTCAGATGCACTGAAAGCTAAAAAACATTCTCTGAAATACTGACTTGAGTGGATGTTTCAAAGTCTGAAGAAGATACTAATCTGCTTTCTTCAGTTTCCTAAACTATATAAAAATAATATCTGGGATGGCTGTGAAGGTCTAATGGGATAATCACTGTAAAGTGCTTAGTATAGTGCCTGGAGCATAGTAGGTATTTAATAAATCCTTTCTTCTTTCCTTCCTCCCCTAGTTTTTTTTCCTCATTACAGTTTTGAAAAAGTGTGTTTCATCAACCCCGCTCCCCATCCTCCCAAAAAACCCCAAACAAACCCTGCTATTAAGGCAGAAGTCCTAACTCTGGACTTTTCCTATGCTGTTATAGAAACCTTTTCACTCTGGAATACTGTGCCTACATTGCCACCATGGATTCTTCCTCTGATTGGCTAATTCTTTCTTTTTTTTTTTTTTTAAGCAACCGGGGTTAAGTGACTTGCCCAAGGTGACATAGATAGCAAGTACCTAAGAACAGATTTAAATTCAAGCCCTCCTGATTGATTGGCTAATTCTCTGACTAGGACTGCCATGCCTGTGTTCCTCTCTAAGCTGCATTCCTAACTCTCTGAACTTTCTTAACCATGCCCAGGTAAGAGTACCTACCTGTCCTGCCCCCTTTCAGATTCTTATTTATTCATTCATTTATTTATTGAGTTTCATCTGGCTGAGGTCAGACATTCTGAGTCAGCCTAGTTATTGGCAGACACACACATAATGCTGTCAAAAATTAAAGTAAAAATAATTGCTGTTCTCAATAATTTGCATATCACTGTATACACATGTCTTTCCTCTCATAGAAGATAAGCTACTTGAATGCTGACGCTATTTCATCTGTCCTTGGTATCACTAGCATCGAGTACATGGTGCTTGGCACATAGAGTGAACTTAAAAAAATGCTTTATGGACTGTCTGGTTTTACTACAGAGAAATACAGCAGGCTCCCTAAAAGACTCAAATGGATTTATGATCTCTTGGATTTGCATATTACCTCTAACAATCATGTAAACAATCATGTAGTGTGACTCTTGTTCATGAACTTCCCATGGTTAATTTTCCTAAAAGCTGTATCTACTTTAAGATAGCCAAAGATCTTATTCACTTTTCTGCTGCCCTATTATACTACTAATTCATACTGGACTTTTAAAAGTCTGTTAAGATTCCCAGATCTTTTTCAAATAAACTGAAGTTGTCAACTTGATTTCTTGAACTCAAGTATAAGAATTCATATTTATTCCTATTGTATTTTAATCTTATATTCAGTCCATTGTTTTAGCCTGCAAGATCTTTTTTGGTTCCTGACTCTAGTCCAGGTCACAGGATCAAAGATTTAGGTCTGGAAAGGTCCTTAGACATTAATCTAATCCAATTCCTTAATATTATTTTTTTTGTCTTTATTAATTTGTTCACTTTTAATTTACAAGATTCATTACCACAATTCCTTGACTTTCAAATCCGCCCGCTCCCCCCCCCCCCCCCCCCCCCCCCCCATGGCGGCATACAATCAAGTATAGTATTTGCAAATACTTTCACATTAGGCATTAATCAAGTTACAAAGAAGGACTGTAACGGATGGAATGAAGAATGGGAAAGAGGAAACAAAACCAAACAAGAAAACGAAAAAGGGCAGGTAGTTTGCTTCAAACTGGGTTCAATCTCAGTTCTTTCTCTGGATGTAAACATCTCTCTCCATCATCAGTCTTTTGGGTTTGACTTATGACTCTGGATTGCTGAGAAGAGTGCAGTTTATCACAGTTGTTCGTCACACATACATTGTGTCTATAATTGTGTACAAATTCCTCCTGGCTCTACTCTTCTCACTCAGCATCAGTTCATATAAGCCTCTCCAGGTAAGTATGAAGTCCATCTGCTGCTCCTTTCTTATTGCACAATAACATTCCATAACATGCATATACCACAACTTGTTCAGCCATTCCCCAGTTGATGGGCACCCCCTTAATTTCCAATTCTGTGCAATCACAAAAAGAGCTGCTATAAATATTTTTGTACATATGGGTCTTTTTCCCACTTCTATGATCTCTTTGGGATAAAGGGTATGAAATTATTTATAGCCCTTTGGGCATAATTCCAGATTGCTTTCCAGAATGGTTGGCTCAGATCACAAATCCACCAGCAATACATTAGTGTTCCAATGTGTCCACATCCTCTCCAGCATTTGTCATTTTCCTGTTTTGTCATCTTAGCCAATCTGACTGATGAGATGTAGTACCTCAGAGTTGTTTTGATTTGAATTTCTCTAATCAATAGTGATTTAAAGCATTTTTTCATATGCTTATAAATATCTTTAATTTATTCCTCTGTAAACTGCCTGTTCATATCCTTTGACCATTTATCAATTGGGTAATGACTTGTATTCTTAGAGATTTGACTCAATTATCTGTATATTTTAGAAATTAGTCCTTTATCAGTGACAGAGGCTGTAAAAATTCTTTCCCAGTTTTCCACTTCCCTCTTAATCCTGCTTACGTTGGCTTTGTTTGTACAGAAGCTTTTCAATTTAATGTAATCAAAATTATCCATATTGCATTTTATAATGCCCTCTGATTCTTGTTTGGTCATAAAGTCTTCCCTTTTCCACAAATCGGACAGGTAAACTATTCCTTGCTTTCCCAGACTGCTTAGAGTATCAGCCTCTGTACCTAGATCATGCACCCATTTAGACTTGATTTTAGTATATGGTGTTAGATAATGGTCTATGCCCAGTTTCTGCCATACTATATTCCAGTATTCCCAGCAGTTTTTGTCAAATAGTGAGTTCTTATCCCCAAAACTGGGGTCTTTGGGTTTACCAAACAGTAGATGACTATAGTCATTGACTGCTGAGTCTCGTGTACCCAATCTATTCCATTGATCCACTACTCTATTGCTCAGCCAGTACAAAGAAGTTTTGAAGACTGCTGCTTTATAGTACAGATTAAAGTCTGGTATAGCTAGTCCACCATCTTTAGCATTTCTTTTCTTTAATTCCCTTGACATGTTGGACGTTTTGCTCTTCCAAATGAATTTTGTTACTTTGTTAGTATTTTTTCTAGCTCTATAAGGTAATTTTTTGGTAAACTGATTGGTATGGCTCTGAATATATAATTTAATTTAGGTAAAATGGTCATTTTTATTATATTAGCTTCACCCAGCCACAAGCAATTGATGTCTTTCCAATTAGTTAGATCTGACTTTATTTATGTGAAAAGTGTTTTGTAGTTGTGTTCATACAGGTCTTGGGTTTGTTTTGGCAGGTAGATGCCCAAATATTTTATAATGTCTGCAGTAACTTTAAATGGGTTTTCTCTTTCTATCTCTTGCTGTTGAATTTCATTAGAAATATACAGGAATGCCGAGGATTTATGGGGGTTTATTTTATATCCTGCAACTTTGACAAATTTATTTATTGTCTCAAGTAGTTTTTTACTTGATTCTCTAAGTATATCATCATATCATCTGTTAATAGTAATAGCTTTGGTATCTTCTTTGCCTAATTTGATTCCTTTGATTTCTTTTCTTCTCTAATTGCTACTGCTAACATTTCTAGTACCAGACTGAATAAGAGGGGTGATAGTGGCCATCCTTGTTTCACCCTTGATCTTATTGGAAATGCTTCTAGCTTATCCCCATTACATATAATACTTGCTGTTGGCTTTAAATAGGAGCCTTTAAGGAAGGCTCCATTTATTCCTATTCTTTCTAGTGTTTTTAATAGGAATGGATGTTGTATTTTGTCAAAAGCCTTTTCTGAATCTATTGAGATAACCATGTGGTTTTTGCTAGTTTTATTGTTGATATGATCAATTATATTGATTGTTTTCCTAATATTAATCCATCCTTGCATTCCTGGAATAAATCCTACCTGATCAAAGTGTATTATTCTTGTGATAAGTTGCTGTAGTCTTTTTGCTAATATTTTATTTAAGATTTTTACATCTATATTCATGAGGGAGATTGGTCTATAATTTTCTTTCTCTGTTTTATCTCTTCCTGATTTAGGTATCAGTACCATATTTGTGTCATAAAAAGAATTTGGTAGGACTCCTTCTTCACTAATTTTCCCTAATAGTTTGTAGAGTATTGGAATCAATTGTTCTTTAAATGTTTGATAGAATTCACTAGTAAATCCATCTGGCCCTCAAGATTTTTTCCCAGGGAGTTCACTGATCTCTTGTTCGATTTCTTTTTCTGAGATGGGCAACCTATATTTTTGTAAATATTCATCCATTTCACTAAGATTGTCAAATTTATGTGCATACAACTGGGCAAAATAATTCCTAATTATTGCTTTAATTTCCTCTTCATTGGTGGTAGGTTCACCCTTTTCATTTTTGATACTCATAATTTGGTTTTCTTCTTTTTTTTTTTATCATATTGACTAATGATTTGATTGGTTTTTCATAAAACCAGCTCTTAGTTTTATTTTTTAATTCAATAGTTTTCTTAATTTCAATTTTATTAATCTCTCCTTTAGTTTTCAGTATTTCTAATTTTGTATTTAATTGGGGATTTTCAATTTGTTTATTTTCTAGCTTTTTCAATTGCTTGCCCAATTAATTTACCTCTCTTTTCTCTAATTCATTCGTGTATGTACTCAGGAATATAAAACTTCCCCTAAGAACTACCTTTGCTGCATCCCACAAATTTTGGTATGATGTCTCATTATTGTCATTCTCTTGAATGAAGTTACTGATTGTTTCTATGATTTCTTGTTTGACCCACTAATTCTTTAGGATTAAATTGTTTAGTTTCCAATTAGCTCTTAGTCTGTCTTTCCATGGCCCTTTATTGCATGTGATTTTTATTGCATCATGACCTGAGAATGATGCATTTATTATTTCTGCCTTTCTGCACTGAATTGTGAGGTTTTTATGTCCTAGTAAATGGTCAATTTTTGTGTATGTGCCAAGTACCGCTGAGAAGAAGGTATATTCCTTTTTATCCCCATTCAGCTTTCTCCCAAGATCTAATTTTTCATTCTTGTTGTTTTGTTTGACTAATTCTTGGTTCCTCATAGAGTTATTTGTTTCAATTTGGCTGATTCTTGTTTTTTAGCAAATAATTTTCCTTGGTTAGTTTTTGGAGCTCTTTTTCCATATCATACACTTTTCTTTTTAAAGGAGCTGTTTTTTTTCATCATAATGTTTTTCTAATTCTCCAATTCTGATTTTAAAAGAATTATTCATTTTGTCTTCTATCTCTCTCATTTGGTTTTCAAAGTTCCTTTTGAGCTCATCTAGGAGAGCTTTCTGTGCTTGGAACCAGTTCCCTGTTGAAGTTTCAGCATTGTCTCCCTCTGAGTTTGGTTCCTCCCTCTGAGGATAGTAGGACTCCAGAGTCTTAGTAGTCTGCTTTCTACCCATTTTGAGGCAGGGCCCTAGCCACGCCCTTCCTCTAAGGTTCCCAAGCCTTAACTGTGGAGGGTTTTGCCCTGGGGCAATAGTTACTATGTTTTGCTGGGGGGGGAGGCAATGGGGGGGGGTAGGTTGGAACAGGCAGGGTTCACTCTGCCACCCTGATCCTTGGAGGTCCTGATAGGGGCTTTTTAAATTTCTGGGCTATGGAGTGGTAGTCCCAGGAGTATTTGCTGTTCCGGACAAGGGCCCTGCATTTGTTTCTTACCTTGCTCTTTCTAGTCCCAGCCCTTTGGTGATAGGCCTGGTAGTGGCCCTTGTGGTTGGTGGGATGACTTGCCCCCTTTGTTGGTCAGGCCTCCTCCCGGCCTACCCTGCCCCATCGCCTCCTGGCCTGCCTCTGCCCATGCAATTCCTTCATTTTAAGAATAAGGAATGTAGGCCCCAGGTAACCTACATCCTTTGATCCCCAATTCAGTAGTCTTTCCACTTGACTACAATGCCTCTTCATAATTAGTTAAATTAACCTTGTGATTAGTAGTACCATGCTGATTAGTCTATAGTATACATAACAATAGTAAATAGTATATGTTTTAGTAGCACTGTCAAGTTTTAAAAAGTATTTTCCTCACAGCAACACTCTGAAGTATAAAGTACAAATATACATTTCCTCACCTCTTTAAAGGTGAGGAAATGGAACCTTAGAGAGCTTATGTGACTTGCCCACAGTCATAGGATAGGATGTGTTACAATAGAAACGAGAACCAAACTGAATTTTTGGCATTCTTTTCATCATGCCAGACATGCTGGTTCTGACATGTACATAAGGGAACAAACTACACCACCCCAATCTGGTTTATTTATCTTAGAAATGATAGAAATCCCCTTTGTGACACTCAAGGAATTATAGAAATATACTACCTTTCTAAAAATGAAATTGTTCCAAATTATTCTTTTTTCATTTTGACCTAATTCTTAATCCAGTGGAAAAGTATAAACACTGACTTACCTATTTTTCCAACTTCTTCAGCAAAGTAGGGATCATTCAAGTCAACATCAGAAGGAAGCTCATCTTCACTGGTCTCTTTCTCATTAACTGACTGTAGCTGAACACAGACACAGGACTTGAGATGTTATGATGCCAAGTAAGTAACACAAATACATGGAAAAATGCTTGTTATTGTTGATATAAAGCAAAGGAATTGAAATTCTCTTTGTTTTCTTTTTTTTAAAGAACTATTATGAATTTAACTTTTAACATTAAAATTAGTCAGATTAAAACTCAGAACATTTAAAATTTTCAAAGTATAATTTAAAAATTTCAAAGTATAATTTTGACTATCCACTTTTTACTCCCAACATTAGACCATTCCTTTCAGCAGATTACTACAGAGGATCTTCACCCAATTTACCACTCACCCCATATTAGTCATAGTAAGAACAGTAAGCATTAGTAGCCTGAAGTATAGTACTAGTGTTATAGTTGCTGTTTTGATTTTCCTTCAGATTCTAATTTGCTTGTAAGCTCTTTTGTGCTCTGCCCAGTCTCCAGGCCTAAAGTCCCTGGTACTAAAGTAGTGTTAGTCAACTTCACAAAATCAAGTGTACATACAAAATAAACAATATGACATTTGGGTAAATTGGGTTATAACTAAATAATCTGATCTTAGTGCAAAATTACTGTACCACAAAGTTCAGGAAATATAATAGAAAATTCTATTTTTTAAATACTTAAGAAAACCTGTTAAGCAAGTTAAAGAAAATTCATTTGGATAAGTTATATGGACTTAAGAAAAATTATTTTTTCAACCTGATAAGATGATTCAGCAGTAGCAATTATCTTTTGGGCCAAAGGGGAC
The DNA here is from genome assembly GCF_028583685.1 of Petaurus breviceps papuanus. Classification (NCBI taxonomy): domain Eukaryota; kingdom Metazoa; phylum Chordata; class Mammalia; order Diprotodontia; family Petauridae; genus Petaurus; species Petaurus breviceps. Next base: position 5,416,158 of record NW_027187378.1, read on the forward strand.
AGGTAGTACAAAGACATAGAGATGGGAGGATTGTGTGTGAGGAATGGCAAGAAGGCCAGTTATGTTGGACCATGGAGTAAGTGGAGGTAAGTAATGTAGGAAAAGGATGGAAAGATAGGAGGGCCTGGCCAGGTTATAACATTACTGAGTTTACTTAGCAGGGGAGTAACATGGTGAGAATTGGACTTCAGGAAAATTAATTTGGTGGCTTAGCTAAGGAGATTAGAGTGGAGTGAGACTTGGAACAGGTAGAGCAATCAGAAGACTATTATAATAGCCTAGACAAAAATGTAATATAGGATTTAGCACAAGGTAGTCTACCATATTTTTACTAATAATCTAATCCTATGCCTAGAATATTCAAGAATGTGCCACACACACACACACACACACACACACACACACTCTCTCTCTCTCTCTCTGACCTTCTTCTGCCCATACTACACACTGCTGGATTCTATTTTTGTTGATGGAATCTTTCCCAAACTTCATCTTTCCCTAGTTCCAGATAACCGTATAGTTTAATAATTAACTCGGCCCCAATTCTTCATCTGCTCTTAATGTACTGTATTCAAATCCAAAGTATAAAATTCTTACCCTCAATCCCCCTTCTCCTCACCCCACCCTCACAACCTATTATCTATTTATTACTACCTTCTGTGGGATTTCCCACTTAGTTCTTGGTCACTGTTTTCTTAGTGTCCTAGGCATGTATGTGTATATACATACAGATGTTCACATACAAGCCACCATTTAATCATTCCTTATTTTAAAGTCTTATTTATTTTATTAGGGCTTTGCTTCGTGGTTGTTTGGTATGCCAAAGACCCTGGATTCTTACATAGAAAGGTCTGAATTCTTTGGATGCATTAAAAAAAAATTCTTCATTCATAAATGAATAGGCTCAAATTTTACATTTAGACAATTTTTTGGGCACTGCTGATTTCCACTGCTTTTTATGTACTGTATTCATCATTCCTTGTCATAAATGATATAAACCCTGTGTGATTACAACAGGCACTTGCAGAGATATGACTGTTTTCTTTCAAGTTGCTTATTACAGATTCTGACAGCACAATGCCTAGCACATAATAGACTCTTTAATGTGTACTCATTGATGCTTAATATGATATAGATGCTTCTGGGTATGTTAGACTTGGAGTTCCTCTCCAAAGATGTTCTGTATATTGTACTGATCTGAAATTTAGCTTTAACTTGAAAACTGACAGGGAAATTTTCTTGGATAATTTCCTAAAAAATATTACTCTGATTCTATTCTTCATATTTTCCTGGGAAAGTAATAATTTTCAGGTTCTCGAATTGAACTCTGTCTTTTAGGCATCTTATTTGTAAGGAACTCAAATTGCATCTACTTAGGTTGTTTTATTTTTTTATTTCCTCACTTTTGGAATTTTTATTTTTCATATGAACTACACTTCTCAAGAGAATTACCATTTTATTAAAAATTTCCAGCTACAGTTGCAGTGTATGTCTAGGTTCATCTTTGTTCTTTCCTTATTAATTTTATTCCATCCTTTGTTAGGTGTACCTTTATTTTTCCAATCTTATTAACCAAGTTGAAGATTCTTGGTCACAGGTCTAGTTTTGATGGGGAGAGGGTATCCAACTATTGTATTATTCTTTCCCTCTCATGATTACTTTTCCTCAACTCTATAATATTTATTTATTGTGTTGGAGCTTTCTGTTGTTTTTATTTATCAATTCTTCAGTTGCTTTTTTTTTCTTTTTAGAATAATGTTCCCAGTAAGGATTTCTTTTCTTTCTCTTCTGCTGTTGTTTTTAAAAACTTTATCTTAGGCAAATGTTGCTCTTCTATGTTGATGCTGTCAGCCTTTGTCATGACCACTGACTCTACAATCGTGCTGAAACACTATCCCACAGCTATACTGATTAGGGCAAATACCCAATTTTTAATGAAAAAGATGAAAAGCACCATATTTAATAAAGTAAATGATATGAGGCATAATTTTCTAATATGTAAATCAATCAAACCAGATAACAAAGCAAACACACAGAGAAGACCTAACATAATTATAGTTTACTGTATGAAATTCTTATCTTCTTTGTAATGATTGTCATGTTTTTACAAACTACAGCAAATTAGTAGGTGAATATTGTTATCAGGGTCTAGAAATCCAGAAAAGTTTTTTGGGGACTAGGTGTTAAAAGATACCTTGGGGGAGACTTTTAGAAATATTTAGGACTCCTTAGTAATTGTTTTGTTTGTTTTTTTTTTTGCTTTTTGGAGGGCAATTGGGGTTAAGTGACTTGCCCAAAGTCACATGGCTAGTAAGTGTTTCAAAAGTGTCTGAAGCCATATTTGAACTCAGGTTCTCCTGACTCCAGGGCCTGTGCTCTATTCACTGCGCCACCTAGCCGCCCCTCCTTAGTAACTTTTAAATAAGGTGATCTGGATATGTTTAAGTTTTGTTACTCTTTTGTTTTTCCTTTATAAATTTCCCTGTGGCAAGCACAGTTATTAGACATTAAGTTGTTGCGGTTTTGTGAGTGTCAAAGTCTTCTGCTTTTCTGAGTTCACTGTAGTTAGACTTTCAATTCTAAGGTTATAAAGACATTTATATTTGCCATCAATCAACCCGAGTTGTTGTTTTTGTCCCTTATCTATCACCATGTTATTTCTTCACAATGTCAAAAAGGATCAAAACTTGCTTGAATGGCAGCTAAATGCAAAGGCTGTATCCCAAGTACATGCAAAATGAAATATCTTTCCACTGAAACAACAGATGGGGCATACTGCTTTGTAACACTGGTTTGCAAAGACTTGGACTACTGCCTTTTTTCCCCAAACAGGATGAGATTATAAAACAAGACTGGCTTCTTTTTTTCCCCATCCACCATACACCTGAATTTATAAATCCAAATGAATATTGTGAGTCAAAGCAATTGCTTCTGGAGAATATATCTTATCCTAAATGTATAAATACTGCTAAAATTATTTTTGCTATTTTTCTTTTATAATCTGCCAATAACTAGAGGAAGTTATGCTTATTACTTTTAGTCATAGGATATTTTCCCCTGGTCTGCTACTTTTAGTCTCTAACCCTTCTACAGATGCTCCTAGTGGCTTGACCCAATAATGGAGGACTTCCTGGACAAACAACTGTACAAATTTAAAGGTACAAGGTCAGAATGAAGCCTGAGACATCGAGGAAGATAAAACTTAAGTAGAATGCTACTCCTGCCATCCTGCCAATGAATCTGCTATGGTGAGATATAACTAGCTGAACACAACAACTGAAGCATTGGAAGCTGAACTACTCTAAAGAAGGCTGTCCTTATTTTGTGAACTACATTATCTGCAGTAATGTTCCACTAAATCCAAACACCAATATACCTAGAATGGGGGTACACCTCTCTGACTATACTACTGGCTAGTATGACTGTGCCAGTATCTTTACTTGTGAAAGAGGTATTTAGGTGGCATACTTAAATAATTATTAAATAATAAAGTACTTTATAATTCTGTAAAGCACTGAGTGTTCAAAATCTTTTTCATTTAATGAAATATTTTCAAACATACCTTCTGCTTCTTTTTCAGTTTTTTTTTCTCTTTCTTTTTTTCTAAAAATTGTTCCCAAGGAGTCAGTTTATCTTTTCCTTCCAACTTGTTTTTGACCATCTCTTCAGCACTTTCTTTAAGACCTGTAGAAAAATCCAAATGATAAAATAATTTATATTGTCACCACCATCTTGCTGTAAAGTGTAAAATGTAAAAAGTCTTCAAATTTTTGACAGTATGTCACATGGAAGACGTCTAATTGAGATGGTTCAGATGGACAGAACTATGACAATATGCTGTTTTACAGTCTCTTTTACAAGGTCTCCCATCCTTACATCGAGATCACTAAGGACTCTTTGGAAGATGCAGGAACAGAAATGACGCTATTCAATAGCCCTCACATAACAGATGTCAGGTGATTCATAACATAGTGAGACCTATATTTGTCAAAGTTATTCAATACTATGATGCAGGAGACCGAGCACAAAGTATAGGTTGAGAGAGGATTATCTGTGGATGTTAAGGCCTTCTAAGCTGCTGCTGTTTGCAGGTGACTTTGTGTTAACTGCATCAAACTGTAAAATACTATAAAGTCTCCTCAAAGTTATATGTAATCATGCAAAGGAATCTGGCTTGTCCACCCCCACAGTGAGGAACAAATGGATGAAAAATGTCTATTGCTCAGATCTTACTTAGCTTGTCTAACAGTAGGCATATCTGGGTCACGTGGTAGAAAAGGACAATGAGCTGAGTCCAGAATTGAAAATGGGGGGACTGTAGACCGGACTGCTTCTGGGAAAATGCAAAGCTCCTTTACTGACCACAAGCTTCCCATGAAAGCAGAGGTTCATCTTTTCAATGCCAACATTCTACTTGCACTGTTATGTGGCAATAAGATAGGGAATACCACTGCCTCTGAAGAGCTATTCAGATAATGTTTACAGAGGGTAATGAAAAGATGCACGGTGGTAATAACTAACATATAACCAATGACAGGAATAAAGGATCTCAGTCTGTAAGCTGTAAAACAGGCAAAAAAAGAAGAGTAAAGGATGATAGCTGGCTAAACAGAATACTACCCTGTTACCCTTAAAATATGGGAGAATTAAGGAAGGCCTCCAGTACGTCAGATGGACCCTGTGGAAAGTCTGTGGGAGAACCTGAATGATTTGTACAGGATTGTCAGGCACGGATGGTTTGCAATCTTCTCTGTTGGAGGGAATGACCAAATTAATGATACCACAGATCAATTTTAGCATTTATGTATAAGAACTAACATCCTAACAATTAGAACTTTCCAACAATGGAATGGACTGCTTTGTAAGTAGATTAGGATCCCTATCATTGTAGGTTTCTCAGCAGAAGCTACTTGTTAGGAAAGCTGTACAGGTTATGCCTTGATGGTATTCATTGGGCCCTATGACATCTGAGGTTCTCTCCAACTCCAGGGTCACTGACAAACAAAAGACAGCAACGAATATCAATAATGACTCAAGGTTAAAGGACTCCTCAGAACTGAATTAGGGTGATAACTGACAAAAGCTGGTTTCCCTAAACTAAATAAGCATAAACTTATTATATGAAATCTATAGGTACCTTAAAGAAAGATACTTATACTCTTCCTTTAGTCCAACTTATTTAAAGATTTTAAAGCCTTATTACAGAGTGAAACAGACAGCATAATAAGCTTAACTCATGCCCATGATTGTTTCTAACTCATGTGTATTAGAAATCTGGGGAAAGAAAAAGTATAAAACCTGGAATTGCAAGACATGAATTTGATGCCTGGCTCTATAACTCAGCCTTAGTTTTCTTATATATAAAACTTGGCTTGTCACACTTGTACTATGTAGAAAAACCCTATGATAAAGGAAGAAGACAAAAAATAATTTCCTCAAGGACATTACAGTTTAATGGAAGAGAAGGTGAGGGAGAAGAATATTGACTAGTACAAAAATAAGTATGATTATAAGGTAGAATATGGTAGAAGCTGGGGACAGTTGAACAAAGGGCCATGAGAAAATGAAGGAGAAGTAATTTTTAGGGGATAGTATTATATGGTAGTGAAGGGGGTCAAACATGGCAGAAGGCAATAGCATAAAAAAGGAGGCATTCAGAGATCAGAGGAAATTGGGTATAGCTAGTTCAAGCCCTCTGACATTACCTGTTTCTGGATGTGTGCTAAGTGTCTGAGCCCGGATTTGATCCCCAGGTCATCCTGACTCGCTGTGCTACCTGACCACCCCCCAACTAACTGTTGATTCAATTATAATGATCAAAATCTAGACAATAAAGCAAAACACAAAAGCGATGAATCTTTTCAGTACTCGATGCCATCCATGTTCTACATGGTTCAGAGAGAAGAATGATAGACTTGAAATTAAAAAAAAACTAAGTTTAAACTCTAACCCTGGGCAAGCTGCTTCACCTTCTCTAGGGTTTAGTTCCTCACCTATGAAATGAAGGCATTAGAACAGATGACCTTCCCTTCCAGCTCTAACTCTATGATCCTATGATCCTAAGCATAATATTATCCACAAACAGGAATTCCTCTACAACCTGGACTTTCTGCTGGAATCTCTCCATCATAGTGGAAGCACCTTTAGAGATCACACATTTTCCTGATTTATGCTACTCTTGATCTTTATGATCAGAATCAATGAACAGGATTATTTTTCTTGTTCTATCTTTCAAAGAATCTGAAAGATGTTAATGTGTGGATAAAACACACTATTGAAAAAGAAACTAAGATGGCATCTTGTTCTATTGAATCAAAAGCTCAACAAACAACAAAGCACAGTGAGATCTTATATCCTCTACAACTTTCAATTAACTTCGAAATGGTCAAGATGTAGTCCATTGCTGAATCAATTCTAACAGCTTTCATTCACTATACAGAGCCAATCGATTGCCAACTCTTGTCATATTCACAATATTTCTTGCATATAAAGCTTTCTTTCTCTATGTGGCCACCACACTTACTTGTGCTACTGCAAATAGGCCATTGGGGCTAGAATGTAGAGTGCATGAATGGGAGTAATATAAAGAAGCCTTGCAAAGTAGACTGGAACTAGAGGCAAGAGAGAGCTACTGCAAGTTCCCTGGGCAGTAGCATAGCCAAACCTTTAAAAAAAAAATCTATCTATCTATATCTATCTATCTATCTATCTATCTATCTATCTATCTATCTATCTATCTATCTATCTATCTATCTATCTATCTATCTAGTAGCTATAGAGAAGATGGATGGAAGAGGGAACAGGTCTGAAGAGGGGAGAATATTTTTTTAGTCAAGGAAAAT
>NW_027187378.1:5423009-5478477 GCF_028583685.1 Petaurus breviceps papuanus
AAGAAAAAAACAAACCATGCCTCAATCTACACTCTGAGCTCAACCATTTCTACAAGTGAGATGCACAGTATGGTTGATTATAAGTATGGAATTGTAGCTGGTCTTTGTGTTGATCAGAGTTCCTAAGTCTTTCAAAGTTGTCTTTACAGCATCATCATTACTATAATATTTTTAAGATCAACATGCTTGTGTGATTCTACAAAGAAACACATCCAATACCGCAATCTCTGACAGATCAAAGTATTTTTCTGGTTAACCCTGTCAACTACACAATTCAATTAGTTTCTTTTCTCTATGGATTCTTATCAACCAAGATTTCATTATTTATTTGTACATCAGAGGGAATATGTAACTTAAGGGGCATATACTGCACCATAAACTCTGCTCACTTTCACTCAGTATAAAGAAAAACATTCCATGACTACTGGTAGTGCTACAATATCCTTGCATCCCTTACTATCTGAAGAGTTTCAAGTAAACACATAGATGACTTAAAAGAGCTTATCTTTGTGTCAATTCCCATTCTCATTATCTTTCTAGGGAATTAGATGAGCCTAAGCAATTCAAATTCAAAGTTGAACTTTATACTTATCAGCATGTACAATACTATTCCAAGAGGTAACATTTATTGTTCTTACTACTTAATTATAGACTGTCTTATTTGTAAATAGTGTGTCTTGAATCACTCTGTACTAATAGAAAGCATATTTTTTTTACTACTAGCTTCATGTATCATATATCTTTTCTTTCCAACTAGATGTGGATTCTTTTTTTTTTTTTTAATAAGCAACTGGGGTTAAGTAACTTGCTCAAGGTTACACAGTTTTTTTGTGTGGGTTTTAAGTATCTGAGGCCAGAACCAATCCCAGGTCTCCCTACTCCAGGGCCGGCGCTCTTACTCACTGTGCCACCTAGCTGCCCATAGATAGGGATTCTTAACTATTTTTGTGTCATAGATACCTTTGGTAGTCTGGTGAAGGCTGCAGAGTTCTTAAAGTTTTTAAATGAAAAGAACTGAAAAGGAAACTAATTATACCAAAATAATTATAAAATATTTAAAATCAAATTCAACAAAGATAAGTATAAACAAAGTAAAGTATAGAATCTGCTTGTGTCAATTTCACTAAAGACATTGAAATAGCAAAGGACTGAAAAATAAATTAGAAATTAGCACGACTGTTTATATTCAAAGTTGTTAAAAAGACACCTATTCTAGAAGACTGTTGGCATATATTCAGGTTCATTTTTTAGGAGATAGTTATAAACCCATCTGATTTTAATCCCTATTTTTACTGCTTAAAAAATAACTATCATAAGTGTTTTCAGTTTCACACAACTTTTATTTTTAGAAGCTAAAAAAATTATTTTTACTTCTTGGGACCACCCAACTTCAGAAAAACAACATCAATAATCCTAAAGTTGAGGAACTAAAAATCTTTAAAATTGGATGACCCAATTATGACAACAGTAATTAAATAGCAATCTACTCAGAACTCTTTTGGAAATAATTTATACACAAGAAACATCCATATAAAAAGAAAAAGCAACTTTTCATGACCTTTTTCATGTAAAATACTTGGAACTGTACTTCAAAGAGTACAACAAGAACAACTTGGAGTAATTTAACTTGGGGACTGCCATTGGGTTTTATAAAATGCAAGTCTTTTCAAAATCTTATTTCTGGTCTAAATATATTATCTTTCAACAAATACTTGAGAAGACAATAGGGAATATTTACCAATTTTGTTTTTTAGTTTCAAAGGCTAGGGAGGGTAATTATGTAGGATAAAACAGTCTGGTCTATGGAAGAACCTGCACGGGTAATTAAGATTGAAGGATCTCAGGCATCAAAAGCCCAAGTGTTGTCCCCAGGTCAAATCTTTGTCTTATAAAATCAAGGTCATCCTAACTTTTCTTTCTCTACTTCTCCCTGCAATATTGCTTTCTTTACCATGTGAGATTCTACTAGGGAAAAGACATCTTCATCCCATCCCTAACTACATTTAGCAATGTACTTTCTATTCACTTTTTGTTTTATCTAATTACCTTTTCTTTCACGCTCTTCAATGGATACATAATGTCACCCATACAAGTAGGGTCTTCAATAATGGAGATACGACCTATTAATGGCTATTTATACCAAGAGATTCTGAAACATGTCCTCCCAGAAATTCATCAAAACATGAAGAAGTACAAAACAAGGTAGATAATCATTGACTAGGGAATGGCTAAATGAAATACGAGATGTAAAAAGCAATGGAATATTATTTTGTTGTAAAAATTCATACAAAGAATTCACAGAAGGGTGGGAACTGATGCCAAGTGAAGTAATTGGAACCAATAAAACAGTATATATAAATAAATACTATTAATTAATGTAATATAAACTGAAAGAACAAAAAAATGAAACTGAATGCCGAATAGTTATAATGCACTTGGGATAGGCTATGATGAAGTAGGTAGGGGAAGAGAGTATGATATATTAGGAAATACTGATGAAAGATAAAAAAGGTAGGAAGAATATAAAAATTAAAACAAATTCACAAGAGGTTCTATAAACATGTCAAAGTCTTTGTAACATTCTCCTCACATTGGTTTTTTCTTTTTTTTTTTTGGAGGGCAATTGGGGTTAAGTGACTTGCCCAAGGTCACATGGCTAGTTTTTTTTGTTTGTTTGTTTTAAGTGTCTGAGGCTGGATCCGAACCCAGATTCTCCTGGCTCCAGGGCCGGTGCTCTATTCACTGCGCCACCTAGCTGCCCCTTCTCCTGACATTGTTGATAGCAATAGAGCACATGGACTCTCCCTCCATTTATTCCTTGCTTCTGCTATTAGACTAGTCCATCTTTTAAAGAATACCTTTCTCTAATAATATTCCTTATACCATTTCTTCAGCATATTTCTTCATTTGTCATGTACTGAAATCTATTTATCCCTATGATGTATCTCCCTCCCTATTAGCCTTTCAGTGATTAACTTCAATTTTTCAAAGAATATGATATTCTATGTCCCTCTCTGCTATCCAACATTGCTGGAAAAATACTGGCATCAAAAAGATAGGCCTTTACTTTAGAAGAAATCATGGGGGCATTAAGTGAGCTGCAATTTTCCAAAGGAAATCCTGTCTAATGAAATCAAACTAATTTCACTTTTTTATTATATTATTGGTGACTGTCATGTCCAGTGCCTCCTGATTACTTTCTTTTAAAAGATTTATTGATGCTTTTTGTTTTATTCCATCAGTCACTGCAGGCTATAACATCTCTTAGCCCTGAGGAATAAATCCTCTCTGGTATAAAAGGGAAGTTCAACAAAAACAACCAAGTGGTCCATTTGACAGCACTTAAGCCTATACAGCAGGAGGTGAATTAATGACTGGTGATTGTGTTTGACAAAGGACAAAATGTGTCTTAAAAGTTTCAGTACAGTTTTAAGCTTTAGTAGTTAAAGTTAGTAGTTATTAAGTATAAAGTTAGTTACTTACTAGCTACTAAAGCTGAAAACTTTTGATTTTTGGAACACTGTATAAACCATTCCATCTTACTCCACAGTTTCATTATCTGTTCTCCCATGCCAATACTGCTATTATAATTACTGTTTGGCTTAATATTGTTTTTATTTATACTATTGCCATCATTGCATAGACAGTCTTTCTTGTTCTCTTCACTCTGCATCAATTCATATTCATCTTCCTGCTTCTTGGAATTTCTTATGTTTGTCATTCCTCAATGCACAACATCCCATCACATCCACATACAAGTCTGTTTAGCCACCGCAGTACTTGTCCACTGTGAGTGTCAAGGTAGACAGATGGAAGTAACCCTAGAGATCATCTACTCCAAATTTCTCATTCAAAAAGTGAAAAAACAAAAGCCCAGAGAGTTTAAGAGACTTTCCCATGGTAGCACAGATAGTAACTGGCATAGTCAGAATTCAAACCCAGATTATTTGACTTACAAATTCAACCTTTTAAAAAAGGCACACATCCTTTCTCATATAATATTTGGTAGTTTCCTGAATAGTTGGAACAACTCACAGTTCCACAAATTTTTGTGTGCCTTGTCTTCTCTACATATTCCCACATTCCCTACAAATGACTCTTTTCACTTTTGGCGTTATCTTTCCTAATTTGTTGGGTATAAGCTGAAGCTACAGACTTCTGATTTTTCTCTTGATAAAACTATTCATGATGCATAGGCATGAGGCTTCTGTGTAGTTTGCTCAAAACACAATTTGCTATTATTAAAGAATATTTGGGGTCAAAAATTCCCCTTTGACCCATATTTTTTTGGCTGTATTTTTCTAATTTGCCCCAAAGTCATTTTATACTGGCTTTCAGTGTTTTTCTATCTTTAATTTGAACTTTATAGTCTCCATTTCACTTTTGTGCCAATTCTACCCTCACTGAGGTTTCTTCTGACACCCCTTAAAGTTACTATCCCTTTACTTCTCAGGTCTTCTGCTTACTATGAAATTAAGCTCTCTCTCCTAGAAACCCACTTTTCTTCAGAAGTTGACTTCAAACATGAAACAACATTTGGGGCTCATTAGTGAACTATTGTATTATGTATTTTCCTGAATTTTTGTGTTGGTTTTCTTATTTGCCTTTCATGAAGCCTGCTCATCACAACTGCCAGACCAAGTTTTCTTGAAATTCATAAGGTTTAAAATTGTGGCAAAAGTTGATGAAGGTATGCCCTTATCATGACATGGAAAAGCAAAGAAGTCTGTGAACTTGCTGATCAATGACTGAAACATGGTCCATTCATGTCTATTAATATTATCATAAAGAAAAATATCCTCAAATATTATCATTTATTCAGAAAAATAGCTATATGTTTATCCTAATTTTAGAAATACACACAAAATATGGTAAGCCTTTCATACTAACCAAATTATAGAGTAGGCAACTCCCAATTTAAGACAGGCTGTGTTCCAAAAGTTCATTTATAAATACGTTGCTTGGAACTCTCAGAACACATTTTCCCCAAAGAAACATTGTTATAAAAAGTGGTTAGGTTTCCAGCTGGCCTATTTTAACTTACAACACAGATTAACTATAATTTGAATTTTCCAAGGGAGAACAAATATCTCATAGGTACGACCCAAATCTCTTTGGAGGTTTAGTGGGAAATCTTTATGTATCCTGCTCCTTTCTATCTTAGGAGCCAAAGGAGGGGGTTGGGAGAGGAGAAGTTCATATGAATGTAAATTGAGAGACTGCTTATATTGCATTTCTTAGTCGATTTTCAGGAAATTAAACTTCTCCAAGGAAAGAAAAAGTCCTGCTTCTTTAAGTACATAAAACAAGAAGACTAAAGGGAACTTAAGAAGTGACTAAAACTATTTCCCAATTCTAGGAATATGTATTTTAAAATAATCTCAAAAGATAGTTGTATCTATGGGCAGCTAGGTGGTGCAGTGAATAGAGCACCAGCCCTGGAGTCAGGAGGACCTGAGTTCAAATCCAAGCCCAGACACTTAACATGTACAAGCTGTGTGACCTTGGGCAAGTCACTTAACTCCAACTGCCTTGCCTTCCCCCCTCCAAAAAGACAAAAAACAAAAAAAAGTTGTATCTTCTGTTGAAAATTCCTCAAAGAAAAACCAATCTTCAAATTTTGGAATTCCTGTCTTACAGTCTTTAAAATTACAAAGGTCTTAGGATCATGGAATTAGACACATTGTATCTGTGATGGCTAACTTTGTGTAGCAGCAAGCACCCCAGGGTGGCTGCCAACACAGGTTCTTAGATCTGCTTTTCTAAAGGAAAGTAACTCAAGATGGGTTAACAAGCTTACTTTAATCAATCAAACATATATTGTTTACCTGGTTCAGGGGAAAAAGGTCAGCACCCCAAACTTCAGAGTATACAGGCAGAAGTTACAAGCAGACAGGGTTCCAAACTGTCCAACCATTACATCCATACCAAATCACAGTTACCAGAGAGGGAAGCATCAACATCTGGGTTTTCAAAGCCAGGGGGCTCTCAACAACAGCTGTCCAGAGTCCCATCTGGTCAAATCACACAACACTTCTCAAAGTGAGGGCCAAAGCAAAGCCTCACATCAGGGCTTATGTAGCTTTCTCCTGGCTCAGATAATGTAACATCCTTCTTGACCCACTGCCCAATCACAAAGTATCTCCTGAGAAACAAGCCTCCCACCACAGGCTCCAGGTGCACTTAAGCCTAGGGGCAGGGAAGATCTTAAAAATTTACATTCCTATAACACTTTGATAGACTTACCTCTTCTTAGCAATACAATGATCTAAGACAATTCCAGAAGTCTCATGATGGAAAGTGCTATTCACATCCAGAGAAAGAACTATGGAGGCTGAATCCAGATCGAAGCATACTATTTTCTCTTTTTTTTCCCCCTTTCTCACAGTTGTTTCCTTTTGTTCTGATTCTTCTTTTACAATATGATTGATGTGGAAATATGTTTAATATGATTGTACATGTATAGCCTATATCAGATTGCATGCTGTCTTGGGAAAAACTGGAACTCAAAATCTTATAAAAGAGAATGTTGGAAACTAAAAATAAATACATTTTTTAAAAAGGTTACCCCCCCCCCCCACAAGATTATCTTCAGTTTTGCTGTGTATATTATTCTTAGTTGTAAGTCTAAATGTTTTGTCTTCTGTGATATCATATTCCAAGCTCTCTGCTTGTTTCTAATTGTGGCTGCTAAATCATATATGATCCAGTCAGTTCCTTGTACTGGAATTCTTTCTTTCTGGATGCATGAAGTATTTCTTCTTTGACCTGGAAACTTTGGATTTAATATTCCTAGGAGTTTTCATTTTTTTTTTCAGGAGGTGAACAACAGATTCTTTCTATTTCTACTCTGAACTCAGGTTCAAAGAGATCTGGAAAGTTTTATGATTTCTTGAGGTAATATATCTAGGCTATTTAAAAAAAAATTGGGGGGGAGGGGTGTATCGTTTTCACGTATTCCAGTGATTCCTAAATTATCTCTCCTGATCTGTTTTCTAGGTCAATTATTTTTACTATGAGATAAGTTACACTTCTATTTTTTTTTTTAATATTTTGACTTTATTTCATGGGGACATTTTTCCCCTACCCCCCAATCCAAGATAGTGAGCCTACAGAAAACCCCTTTCCCCAATCTGCTCTCTCCTATATCTTTCCCCATGAGCCCTCCAACTTTCTAGTAGGTCAAGATGGATTTCTATACCCCAGTGCCTGTATATCTTATTTCCCAGTTGCATGTTAAAAAACAAAACAAATTTTTTTTTAACATTTGCTTTAAAAACTTTGATTTATAGATTCTTTCCCTTCTTCCCTCCTCAGCCACCCCACTGGGAAGACAAGCAATTCAATATAGGTTGTACATGTGTAGTTACGCAAAATGTTTCCATAGCAGTTATATTGTGACAGACTAACTGTATTTCCCTCCATCCTATGACCCCCCCCCCCCCCAATAATTCTATTTTCTACTCTGACCCTGTCCCTTTTCAAAAGTATTTGCCTCTAACTACCCTCTCCCTCAATCTGCCCTCCTGCCTATCATCTGCTCTCTTATCGCTTTCCCCCCTATTTCCTGTAGGGTAAGCCACCCAACTGAGTGTTTATGTTATTCCCTCAATTCAAATTCAATGAGAGTAAGGTTGACTCATTTCCTTTTACCTCCCTGCTCTTCCCTTCCAATGTAACAGTTTTCTCTTGCCTCTTTTATATGAGATACTTTACCCTATTCTATCTCTCCCTTTCTCCTTCTCCCATTATATTCCTCTCTAACCTCTTAATTTTATAGATATCATCCCTTCCTATTCAACTGATTCTGTGCCCTCTATATATACATGTACACACACATACACACACTCAGTATGTAGTTATACAGACATACATCCTCCTATACATACATATGTATGTATATATGTAAATACATATATATTCCTTTCAACTATCCTCATACTGCTAAAGTCTCATGAACAATTATCATTTTTCCACATAGGAATGTAAATAGTTAAACTTTAATAAATTCCTGATGATTTCTTTTTCCTGTTTACCTTCTCATGCTTCCCTTTGCTTCTTGTATTTGAAAGTAAAATTTTCTGCTCAGCTCTGGTTTTTTCATCTAGAATATTTGAAAGTTCTCTATTTCATTGAATGACCATATTTTCCCCTGAAGCATTATGTTCAGTTTTGCTGGGTAGGTGATTCTTGGTTTTGGTCCTAGCTCCTGTGACCTCCAGAATATCATATTCCAAGCCCTTTGATCCCTTAATATGGAAGCTGCTAGATCTTGTGTTATTCTGATTGTATTTCCACAATACTCAAATTGTTTCTACCTGACAGCTTGTAATATTTTCTCCTTGACCTGGGAACTCTGAAATTTGGCTATAATATTACTAGGAGTTTTCTTTTTGGCATCTTTTTCAAGAGGTGATTGGTGAAATTCTTTCAATTTCTATTTTGCCCTCTGGTTGTAGAATATCAGGGCAATTTTCCTCGAGAATTTCTTGAAGGATGATTTCTAGGCTTTTGTTTTGATCATGGCTTTCAGGTAGTCCCATAATTTTTAACTGATCTCTCCTGGATCTATTTTCCAGGTCAGTGATTTTTCCAATGAGATAATTTCACACTGCCTTCTATTTTTTCATTTTTGGGGGAGATCTGTTTTATACTATCTTGATTTCTCATAAACTCATTAGCTTCCATTTGCTCCAATATAATTTTGAAGGAATTATTCTCTTCAGTGAGTTTTTGAAATTCCTTTTCCATCTGGGCAATTCAGCTTTTAAAGGTATTCTTCTCATTGACTTTTGGGGCCTCTTTTGCCATTTGAGTTAGTCTTCTTTTTAAGTTGTTACTTTCTTCAGTATTTTTTTGGGTCTCCTTTAGCAGGTTGCTGACTCACTTTTCATAATTTTCTTGCATCATTCTCATTTATCTTCCCAATTTTTCCTCCACTTCTCTTACTTGATTTTCAAAATCCTTCTTGAGTTCCTCCATGGCCTGTAACCAATTCATATTTTTCTTGGAAGCTTTTAATGCAGGAGTTTTCACTTTGTTGTCTTTTTCTCGCTCCATGTTTTGATCCTTTTATCCCCCAAAAAGGATTCTATGGTCTGACTGTGCTCCCTCTGTTTGCTCTTCTTGCCAGACAATTACTTGACTTTTGAGCTCTTTGAGATGCTAGAACTCTGTTTTCACAGTGGAGAGAGCTGTGTCCCAAATAGCTGGGGTTTTCACAGTTGTCAGAACTATGAGGAGGGTGCCCTCTCTATAGCCCCCACAAGCTCTGGCACACTGGTGTTTCTCACCCCAGGACCACTGCCCAAGACTGCGACCCAGATCCAAACAGGTCAAAGCAAGAGCAATTACCCTCTGAATGGTCGTTTGGTCCCCTTACAATCTGCAGGCCAGGAGCTCAGGAGGCAGCCATGTGGCAGCAGTTGTAGCCACCATGCTGCTGCCACCTCTCACCCTGGGGGCAGGGGCCAGACTATACTCTTCCATCACCCAGTTCCAACAGAGTTCTCCACTGACCTTTTACTTTCTTTTTGGCATTTAAAGGTTGAGAAGTCAGGAAACTGCCACAGCTGCTGGTGATTCACTGTCCTGAAGTCTGCTCTGGTGGTTTGTGAGGCTGGTCAGGGCTGCCCCGGATCTGGGCCCACGTGGTCACGCAGGACTGCTCAGCTAGCAGTCTGGTGTGATAGAGCCTTCCTGTTGGCCTGCCAGGCTGCCTTCAGCAGGAGATTTGTTTCTCTCTGTCACTGTGTGGGCTCTGTAGCTCTAAAATTTGTTTAGTCATATTTTGCAGGTATTGGAGGTGGCTGGTGCAGGAGCTCAGCCAAGTTCCTGATTTTACTCCACCCCCCCTCCCCCACCTTTTGTCTAGCTGTCACTGATATCACAAGATCATCATTAAGAAGCCAAAATTAACATTTATAAAAGAGATAATCGATGATCTTGGAATATACTCTATCCCAGCACTAAAGTGATACTTATCATGATAATGCTCTACTGTGTGGAACATGTGGAGAAAATGGCAGTTCAAGCAGCTAATGTATAGAGATGAAGTGAGGCAACCACAAACAGGATGAACAGAAAGATACACTTTAAAAGAAAACTGAAACATAACTTCAAAGAATTCAACATAGTTGTGGGCTGCTGGAAAACAAGAGCTACCAAAAACCAGCTTAGTATTTCCACAAACAAAGATGGGGAAGTCCATTCTTGAGAAAAGACTACAAGTCTAAAAGCAAATTCACAAAGAAATGTTCATCATCAACGACATAAAAAAATATCCTAGGATATAAGTATGCACTACCAGTGTTTTTCAGATGTTTCTCATTGTGATTATTTATCCTGCAGATGTCATTTTTGCAGCCCTGATTTCCAGTTTGTTTCCTAATTATGTCATAAAATCATTGTACTATCAACATTTTGATTCCTGGGCCTCCAATCATCAATCAACAGAATGACTAATGTGAGAGACTTTGCAACATTTCCTACGCAAAAGTTCACATGAGTTAAATGGAAAATTATATTTACAAATTTAATTGGTTCTTATGGTCTTAAAACCTGTATCTATCTTATTCACAAATTGCTACTAACATTTTAAGGCAATAGAAAATATATGACATAAGTTCAAAATACTATTTTTGAGCAATGAATCCTTTAGACACATGCCACTGTTATGCCTATATAAAATATATAAGTCTAACAGAATTATATAAGGTGCTCAGGCTGTTTTCATTAAAACCATGTGGTGGTATCTGTCCAAACTTCCTATAATGTTATTTTATGAGGAATTTTTTTTTAATGTCAGATATACCTCCAGGGACAAAATCTCACCTATCTCACTACAAAATACATAATTTTAAAATTATATATATAATAGAAAATATACTTTTATTTTATTTATAATATAAATTATATAATTATAAATTAAAATTTTAAATCTCACTACAAAATACATAATTTTTAAAAATGAAAAAAAAAAGTATAGTTTCTTTGGGAATTATAAGTTTGCAATTATGAATCTAGTTCTAATATTTCATTAATATGAGGCTTTTAAAAATGGTCCAAGTTTTCATCTGGTCATAGAGAGTAATTTCTAAGTCATTCCTTGCCAAACTCTAACGTAGGTTATCTCAGAAACAAAACGCCTTCTTTCCTACTCGTGCTGAGGAACATTCCCTGTGCCAAATGGATTCATGACTACTTTGTCATCTACTCTCAACTACAACATTACCTATTGCAAACTTTTTCCTCAGTCCTATATAATGCCTCTTCTTTATGCCCTCTCTCATGAGAAGGCTTATTCTTCTCAGATCACGAAAAACATAGAAGACAGGAACAACAACAGTACTCTCCTAATCCATCTTCTGTTCCTTCCTCCTTTGTTTCAGTGTTAGAGAAAAAGGCTGGTCTTTTTCCTTGTGAAGGCTAATCCCTCCATTTGTGCCTCTGATCCCTTCCCCAACCATTTTCCCCATCTATCCTCAATCCTTCTCTCGCATTTTATTTCTTCCCATTTACTGGCTTCCTCTCCACCAACTATAGACATGCTCTATATGATAAAAAACAAAAACAAACACCTCTTGTAATCTTCTCCTGGCATACTGGATAGGGAGCTGGACATGTGCAGTCAGAAGTACCTGGATTCACACTCTTCCTCATGAAATCAGTAGTTGTGCAACTCTACATGAGTAACTTCACCTCTCTGACCCCCAATTTCCTCATTTGTAAAATGACTCAAAGACTTCTGGGTTCCCTTTCAACTCTAACCTATGACCCTAGAAAAGGTTATCTATATTCATAATGCTTCCTTTTTCTCCCCTCCTGTTGTTGTTCAGTTGTGTCTGACTCTTCATGGCTCCATTTGGGATTCTTGGCAAAGATATGGTAGTTTGTCATTTCCTACTCCATATCATTTTATAGATGAGGAAACTGAGGCAATTAAGGTTAAGTGACTTGCCCAGGGTCACACAGCCTTTACGTGTCTAAGGCCATTCTTCAATCTCTGGCAATATGGTTTCTGACACCACCCCTTAAAACACTTTCTTCCAGAGTTACTGATGATTTATCACCTGCTGAAACCAATGGCATTTTCTCACTTCTCTATTTGACCACTGCTGCTTTTAACACTGAACAACCCTGCCTCAAGAAAAATCCTCTT
Source organism: Petaurus breviceps papuanus (assembly GCF_028583685.1). Lineage (NCBI taxonomy): Eukaryota > Metazoa > Chordata > Mammalia > Diprotodontia > Petauridae > Petaurus > Petaurus breviceps. The sequence continues at coordinate 5,435,170 of NW_027187378.1, forward strand.
TCGTTGGCTCTTATGACACTGGTCTCTCTATTTTTCTTCTACTTGAACAATTCTTCTGTCTTTAATGCACAATATATCTACCTGGAGTGCATTCTCTTCTTCACTTCTACTTTGTAGAATCCTACCTATCTTCAAGAGAAGATTCTGGTGCTACCTTCTACATGAAAACTTTACAGATTCTCAAAGCTGTTAATACTTTTTGCCTGCTGAAAGTACTTTGTTTTGCATATATTTTTATTTATTTTCTTATATACACATTAGATCCTGATCTTCTGCCTACCAATAAAATGTAAGCTTTTAGATGTCAGGGTCTTTTTTTTCCCTCATCAGTACCCAGTGATCATCTTTGTACATATCAGGCTCTGAATATGTTTGTTGAACTTAAGTAAAATTCTCTCTTTCATCAATCAATAAGCATCAATTAATTGTGTTTTATGTACCAGATACTGTGCTATATGTTAGAGCTAAAATATATAATAAATTAAATAATCCCTACTCTTAAGGTTCTTATATTTCTTTTTCTTTTCTTTCTTTCTTTTTTTTGCTTTTTGGAGGGGAGAGAGTAGGGCAGTTGGGATTAAGTGACTTGCCTAAGGTCACACCTCTGGTTTTTGTGTTAAGTTGTCTGAGCCCGGATTTAAACTCAGGCCCTCCTGACTCCAGGGCCGGTGCTCTATTCACTGTGCCACCTAGCTGCCCCGGTACTTATATTTCATTAGGGGAAGCAAGAGCATAAAATTTATAGACACAATCAACATAAAGAGAATAGTTGCAAAGTAGTTGAGTAGATCAGGAAAGGCTTTCCATAAAAGGTGGGTGAGCTTCAGTTTATTTTTGAAGGAAGAAAGGTATTCAGTGAGATAAAAGGAGTGAATGCATTCCAAGCACAAGGTATGGCTGATTCAATGGCCCAGAGATGTCTGTATGGGAGGGAAAATAATGTACAGCGAATCTGGAAAGATAGGTTATACCATGGTTGGGAAAGGCTTTAAAAGCTAAACATTAACAGCAATTCCTCTTATAATTACCAAAGAGTGAGTCTGATGTATAGATCTAAACATTAATTTGGTTTCTTACTTAATATAAGCATTAAAACAAAGGTGACCCAACTAAAAATTTGATAAAACCCATCATCTTCACATTATTGAATTTTGATAGTCATAGTCACTGAATCTTGCTGTCATAGTAACCATTACAATCACTAGCACCATGAAAAAAGACTGAAGGCTCAAAATCAGGAGTTAGATTAGTAAGAATTTTAATTCAGAAAAAAAGTATTCTTTAGGTTACTAATATTCAGAGGCATTATGGTTATTACCATTTCTATGAATTGTTAAGGGCAAGCTTTCAGAAAAATAAGATATTTTCTATAGTCAAACTATCATGGCAATACAAATGAATACACTTTAGTTCAGTAAAGTATCTAGGAGAGAGGTCTCAAATATTTAAGTATGAATAATAACTTTTCATTTGAAGAAATCTCTGAAGTCCAGAAATAAAATATTTCTTATTTTCTTTCTGGACTTAAGAAGAAATCTCTTAAGTCCATCAACAGTGGTCTACATTTAAAAAAAAATTATTGTCCTCATCCTCAGAGGTCCAAAACATGGTTAATATAGTTACTAAACCGCCTCATTGTATCTAGCTTATAATGACCGATGAGTAAATTTTTTGAGGGATAGCATTAAATCACCTGGAAGGCCATTCTTTGTAATAGATGAAATACAAATTTATGTCCACACTTTTTATGTTCTTGCTATATATCATTAATACAGAAAGGATGCTTATTTTCACTTTGATGAAAATTCTATTTACTTTTTCTCTGTTTAACAGTTTGGGGAGATTTTCAAGAAATCCCTAAGACTCATTTCCTAAGATTTATTAATTCCCTAAATGGCCTGAGACAATTATTTCTAAAAACATCATATTTAATTTGATGTTACTCCAGATGAAAAATGTCAAATTAATTCTGCAACTATTTTTATCTATTAACCTCAGTTCAGCATTCCTGGTCTACATCTCCTGAGGGGTTTAAGTTTCAAGCTAAAATAACTGTGATGTACTTACATAAAAAATGCCACTAAGAAGATTAATGATGGTGATCGCCCACATGTATACAAAATAATGCGTACATGATTTTTCTCTGAAATACTATAGAAAACATCAAAAGAAGTAGTAAGGGCTGGCTAGGGAAATTATTGTTTTATTATTGTTTTAAACAAAGATGAAGTTTGTTGGGTTTTTTGGTTTGTTTTTTTTTAAAGCTAGTCAAACCAAAAGTATGCTTGTTACCTTTAAACACAACCCTCCCACCCCCAAAACTGAAAATGAAATGGTCATTGAAATTGCTTTTTTCTTAAATGATTATGATTCTATAGAAACAAAAATCTTGAAATTAAGTTTCTTACAGCTCGGTGCTTAAAACCTGAACTAAACTATATACTCTTTAAACTTATTTGAAATTCTGATTTTCCATTTAAAGTGCTATGCTATAGTAAACACAACACTTTAAACACCCAGTTACTAGAAATATCTCAATCAGAAACTGTTTCCCACTAAAATACAGTCAAGAAAATTAATATCTTGGCAATCAACAGAAATGCAAAAATAACAAAAACCGAAGAGGGTAGAGATTTATGAAAATTAAAATTTGTGAGTATTGGAGGTTGGCTGAGTTCTCCAAAGATACACAAACATGTTATTTACATAATTTCTGATCAAATTATGAATCTTTCAAGAATAACTCATATTTTTCCTCCTATAAAATATTAGATTTCCAGTATTTAAAAAGATATCTGTAGCACTGTGTTAAAATGAGAAAAGTACTGGAATCAAGAGCCTCATGTCCTTGTCCTAACTTGGCCTATGAACTGGCTATGTGATCAAAGTCTTATGTGTTGTTAACTGTAAAATGAAGGGTTGAACTAGCTAAACTCTAAGATTATTTCCAGTAAAATTCTATGAATTCTGTGTTTTCAGTGGCCTTTCTGAAATACATTTCCCTCATTACTTAAATAAATGCGCTGGAGCTAAAATAACTGTCCTTTAGTACCATACACATCAAGAAAAAAAAATGCTACGTAAATGAAGAGTGGTCAGGCAACACCACAACTCACATACAAGAGTTGGAGTTTTAGTTTTGTGGAACTGGCTTTAATGAAGTGAAAGGTGGCATCCACAGCAGGGTAAGATGTTCACACTGCTGTTTGAACATTACCTCTTAGGAGGAAAACTCTGGACTATTCTGATGAACAGTCAAGTCAATTTAGACTAAATTTCTCTCCCCCTTCCTGCATTCATCTTCCCTCCCCCGAGAAATGAAGTCATAAAGGTATAATGATTTAAAACTGAGGTGTAAGGTGCTACATTTTTAGGAAACAAAAAATTCATTTTACCTAAGAATATGAAGTCAGCGTAACTCTTCAATGAAAAATGACATTTCTTAGGTGCTAACATCAATTTTGAAAAAATAAATGTGGACAACCTATTTTAAAGGCATTCTGGTACAAAAGCCATTAAAATTAAGCCCAATATCTTTCTTGTCTATAATGACATGGGCTCTAATATCAGTTCTACCCTTAATAGGCAATTTTGCTTGACCTGGAATGTAATATGAAGGGAGATTTTTAGATATTTATTGAAAAATGCCCGAAGTGTCAAAAATAAAACATCAATTTTAAGGATGCTACAATAGAAGAAAACAAAATGTCTTGATGGGACCCAGAAACAAATAGGACAATTTAGATACTACCTTGTTAAAGTTTCTAAAAGCAAACTCTAAATATCAAGTTCACAATTTAACATATAATTTTTTTTTGTTCTTTGTGTACCTGAATATTTAAAAGTTCATAAAAAAGAAAAAAAATTTTAAATAAAATGCCAAGTCAGATAACAAAAGATAAAAATATAAATGTGACATAAGTCTTGTAAAAATAGTGTCAAGAATGATAAAGGTCAGAACAAGTTGAGTCTGTCAAGGAAAGCTGATGACAACAAAAAGTCAGTTTTATTTTATTTTTTAAAAAGTTATACGAGAGGGGTGGCTAGGTGGTGCAGTGAATAGAGTGCACTGGCCCTGGAGTCAGGAGAACCTGAGTTCAAATCCAGCCTCAGGCACTTAACACAAAAACTACCTGTGTGACCTTGGGCAAGTAACTTAATCCCAGATTGCCCTCCCAAAAAAGCCAAAAAAAAAAAAAAAAAAAAAAAAAAAAAAAAAGTTATACCAGGAGAAAAAGGAAGGTCAAAGAAAGATCTTTGGGACAGTTTTAACAGAGAAGAGAGAAAAGGGAGAGCTGATCTTTGTATTAGAAATAAGAGAACAAAAATAACTAACAGAGAGTTGATATCCAAGATATGTAAAGAAATAGAAAACCTGCCTTTGATGAATTCCAGTCACCTGGTACAGATGAACTACATCTGCTGGTCCTACAAGAACTGGTAGATTTGATTGCTGAGTTACCATCAGTGATCTCTGACAGCCTACAGAAAAAGAAAAGTACTACCAGACTGAAGAAAGGCAAATGCTATCCTGATCTTTTTAAAAATTTATTTACAGGGGTGACTAGGTGGTACAGTGAATTAAGCACCAGCCCTGTAGTCAGGAGGACCTGAGTTCAAATCTGGCCTCAGACACAACACAAAACTAGTTTTGTGACCTTGGGCAAGTCACTTAACCCCAACTGCCCTCCAAAAAGCAAAAAAAAAAATATTTACAGTGATCAGCTACTGTCTGTGATATCTAAAAGATCATGGGAAATGTGAGAGATAATCCAAAAACAGGGAAAGGAAATGTCTTGATTTTCAATAACAAAAAACCAGAGTGAAAACTTTAGGTTAGTGAGCTTGATTCCTGAGAAAATTATAGAATGGATAGTTAAAGAAATTATTGCTTTGGCTGTGTGATTCTGGGCAAATTGCTTAATCCTGATTACCTTGCCAAAAAAGGAGAGTGAGCGACTGATTGATTATTAGTGAACATCCAGAAAGGTGATTACAAAGTTACTGCATTTTATCAAGAATAGGGAATGTTGGGGAGGTTAGGTGGCGCAGTGAGTAAAGCGCCAGCCCTGGAGTTGGGAGGACCCGAGTTCGGTTCCGGCCTGAGACACTTAACACCCACACAAAAAAACTAGCCGTGTAACCTTGGGCAAGTTACTTAATCCCAATTTCCCTCCAAAAGGCAAAAAAAAAAAAAAAAAAAAAAAAAAAAAAAAAAAAAAAAAAAAAAAAGAATAGGGAATGCCAAAATAACCACATTTCCTTTTCTAACAGGATTTCTAAACTAGTAGATGAAGGATATAAAAGAGAGTTTACCTAGGCTTTAACAAAGTTTTTGATATGAAGGTTTAATTTATTATTGTGGATAAGATGAGAGATGTAGTTTAGACTAAATGAATTCAGAACTAGTTAGCTGGCTAGACTGAAAGACTATCTGATAATGGCTCAACGTCAACATGACAAGAGGCTCATAAAAAGGATCTGTTCTTGATCTTGTGCCTTTTAATATTTTTATCAATAATCTTGATAAAGGCATAAATGGTATGTTCATCAAATCTGCAGACGACACAAAACTGGAAGGGACAGCTAGAATCCTAGATGACAGAATTAGATCATAAAATGATCTTGATAAACTACAGTATTAGACTCAATCTAATAACACGAAAATCAATTAGGATAAATGTAAAGTCTTGGCACTTCTGAATAAAAAAAACCAACTGTCAATATAAGATGGGAATTCAAAGACAGATATTCTGAAAAGGAACTAGGAATTTTAGTGTAGTACAAGCTCAACATGGATCAGGAGTGTGATGTGGCAGCCAAAAGAGTTAATATCATCTTGGGGTGCATTGAGAGGCAAACTTCAAAGAATAAGGAGGTGATGGTTTCACTGTATTCAGCCCTCTTTATGTCTATGTACCATGGTTTAAAGACACTGATAAAACTGAATGTGTTCAGAGAATGGTATTGGGTCTATGTCTTATGAAGATCGTTTAAAGGAACTATGCATATTTACACTAGAAAAGACTCAGGAGTTATTATTATATGTTAGCTGTTTTTGAGTATGTGAAGGACTACCACGCAAGGCCCTTTTATTGACTTACTCTGTTTTGCTGCAGAGGGCAGAACCAGGAGGAATCAGCTGAAGTTGAAAAAGAACCACTTTAGGCTTGATGTCAAGAAATGCTTCCCGATAAGAACAGTTCTAGAGTGTAATGGGCTGTACACAGGAGGGGGTAGGTTCCTCCTCCCTGGGGGGTCTTCATGAAGAGGCAGGAAGCTACTTGTCAAGTATGTTATAATGTAGATCCCTTTTGTTTAGCATTTTCAAATCTCAAACTCTGTGATAATTAATAATAGCAATACTTAAGGAAAAGAAAATGTGGAACAAATTACTGCAGATAATTACATTCATATTTCTGTGACAAGTGAATTATGGAGTAAAACTAAATTGTCTTTTTTCTTTAAAAGTTTACTAAGTCTTGACTAGTCTATCTCTGAATTGTCCTTTGTCACCACTTCCTTTACATTACTATTTCCCACCATCCTGGTTTTGGATATCACTATGTATCATCAGTACCGTTTTGATCATCTAGATGTTTCTATCTCCAATCTTTTCTCCTTAAGAGAGAGTTAATTTAGTGCTAAACAACCTGATAGAAAATAAAAATCTAAAACTTGGGGCGGCCAGGTAGCACAGCGAGTTAAGAGCACCAGCCCTAGTGTCGGTATGACCTGGGGATTGAATCTGGACTCAGATACTTAGCACCACACCCAGAAATAACTGGCCGTGTAACCTTGAGCAAGTTATTTAACCCCAATTGCTTAAAAAAAAAAAAAAATCGAAAACTTGTCAGTCTAGCATTCAGGGCTATGATCTGGCCCCAACTATACTTCTTGGTTTCATTTTCCAGTACCTTCTTTAATGAGTTCTAGAACAGAGTCAAGCTGGGCTACTTGCTTGACTATTTTCCACTTTGTACTTTTGTGCATATCAAGTTCTCTGAATGAAATACCCTTTCTACACCCATCTCTGTATAGGAAAATCCAAGCCTCATCTCTAAAGTCAGGCTAAAATGTGCTATCTCTTCCGAGAAGCCTTCTCTTATTTCCCCTATCCAGAATTATTATTTTCTCTATAATCCCACATTACTCTGTCATAGCACCTGGCACATAACAGGCATTTTTGATCATCAAATGATAATTACACTATACTTTATATTAAATTTGTATGTAATTTCTTGATACTGTCAAATATTTGAGGTGTAGGACCATATCTTATCCCTATTTGCAATCCCCATGGCACCTAGCAGTGTGCTCTACATGTACAACACATTCAATGATGGCTAAATTGAAGGCTTGTAAGACCTTCATTTGAAGATCCTTTATTACTCCATAATTCAATTTAATAAGCATCATTAAGTGTCTACTATGTGTCAAGGATTGATAGGTACTGGGGATAGAAATAAAAAATATCTAAAAGAACAGCTACTTTTTAGGAGCTTACTATTTTACCAGTTACAGTGTACTTATTCTATAGGTGAACATTTTAAACCAACATTTTTTCCAAATACTCCATAACTCAAACTTTTCAATAACCCAGAGCCTGCTTCATTCCTTCTCTAAATTAATTCTTCTTTTTGCTTTTGTGGAGGGGAAAGGCAGGGCAACTGGGGTTAAATGACTTGCCCAATGTGTAATGGCAAGCAAAGAAGTTAAGTACTTAGCACCTTGTTTTAGATATGTAATTATCTAGCACCTTTCGGTTCAAGTTTCTTTTGAGCCTTGCCCATAATTATATCAAGTCTTTGTTAAGAAACAGAACTTGTGAACCCTACAGTGGGAGGAACTTGCTGATGCAACAGGAAGGGGAGGAACAGGGAAGAGCTAATGACCATAGATAAGGAGACCAAGATGGGAAAGAGCAGAATTGAGAAGGGAAACTTTGTAGTGGCCAGGCACTCTGTCTGTTCTGTTTGTGTTGATCTTTGTTTGTGATACTTTGTACAGAAGCCCTGGGACCTTACTGGAAGCCCTGAAAGAGGATTTTCTTCTTGTCTGTTTACAGAAAATCCTGGAAGAGGGTTTCAGAGGCCCTGGGACTATACTGACAATTTGTGTTGAGTTCTCAGACTTTGTGGGTCTGTGTTGATTTCATAGGCAGAAAGTGAATTGATGATGGTGCCAATGGTGCCAGCAAAGTGCATGAATGTTGTTTTGGCTCTATTAAGCTTTGTCTTCCCCAAACCAGAAACTGTGAAGGACTTGAGGTGGACTGGTCACTGTAAGCTTCAATACGGAATAGAAAATGGACGAGGAGGTAGATGAGGATTTGAGAGCCGCCTACCTTTGAATCCAGGTGAAAGTTGGGTAAATTCAGCCAAAAGCTGGGACCATGGAAGAGGAACCCTGTAATTTGGGAGCCAGCCTCCAGTCAAGAAGAAAAGACCTCTCCCTGGGTACTTTACTGTGATGATTTACTGTGGCCTAGGGGTGGGAGAACTTTGTACTTTGTACCTTGTACCACTTAAGGATGATTAGAAACTAATATCCAATCAAGAAGAAAGAAGACTTTTTGACTGAGAGATTAAGACAATGTGACCTAGGGGTGGAAAACTCTGACCTTTGTATTTTGTGTCCCTTAAGGAGGATTGAGTTAAGGACTTACTGAATGACATCTTTTGTTTAAAACTTTGTGGCCATTTAAGTGAAAACTATGTGGTCACTTTAGTGATAATTTCTTAGAACATCATGAATACTGTACTTTGGTTTCTGCAAATGTTTTGCTTTAATTTACTGCTGAATAGAGAGTTCTCTATACTATGGAATCTGAACCTTAAAACTGTTCCTCTGGAAAAGGAGTCCTCTGGAAAACTGCTCCTGCTTGGCTTTATACAAGGTCACATGACTAGTAACTGTTAAGTGTCTGAGGCCAGATTTGAACTCAGCTCCTCTGGACTCGAGGGCCAGTGCTCTATTCACTGCGCCACCTAGTCGCCCCTGAATTAGTTCAAATCAGTGAAACTGTGCTGTGATGTTTATGTGTGAAATTTCAAATATAATTCACTGTTTAGTTCTAGACAAAATGACATGCTAGTTTAGGAATTACTTTTCCACAGGAACTTCTACTGTACCTTTAGTTATCTGTCCTTTCTAATAATACCTTGAATTCACACATTTTTTTCACATGCAACTTATAATCTGATTTCAAGATTTATTAAAAGTTCAAAATTGTGTTTTAAAAAATAATAAATAGCCAAGTCTCAATGTTAAAATTTGTTTAGGATATTTAATGCATTCTTACACTGACACTCTGTGGGTAACTGAAGTATAGCATCATAAACTATCTCTTAAAGGCAGAAAAAATTCTACTGGGTCAAAATTTTTTAAAAGCACCATCCTACAAAGGATTAAGAGAACAGAATGCCAAATTTATAAAATTAAATGTGTTATCATGTTACTACATAAAATGTATCATATCATGTAATGTTATGTGCATTTAATATTACGTGTATATGTCTGTAAAATTAGGAGAATTTTCTTGAGTAACAATTAAATGAACTGTCTCAGCCCATACAACTATGTTCCTGATTTCTGAAGTACCTCTCAGGGGTTTAGTCACTGTAGTGGCAAGAAACATTTCTATCTCAGGTCATCAGCATAAGGAAAAAAAAAAATCAAACAGGTTACACAAGTCAAGAGTAAGAATCAGAAAAAAATAAAAATATTCCACTGAACTAGATATAGAGGACAAAAAACTGTAGCAGAGACACAGAGCAAGGAAAAAAAGTGAAGAGCTAAAATAAATTAGGGTAGTTGTTATTCAACAAAGAAATATGGACTGTTAGAAAAAGACATATATTGATTCAAAAAGAGAAAAAGATACATACAAAGACTTCCATGGGGCTGCACCCCCTTTTGTGACCTTTTCAGATAGTTTGGCTAAAGACTTTACAGGATCATAAAATCTTAAATGTAAAGGTCGGCAGGCCCTTAGAAATCTAGTCTTACCCCTACATTTTACGAATAAAAAACTCTGAAGCCTAGACGTTAATAAATTTTCTAAATTCATTCAAATAGTTAAGGCAGAATCTGAACAACACATGTCTTTGGATGTCAAAATCATCTTGTTTTCACTATATCCTTTAGTTATACTGTGTTTTGACAATTGGTAAATTCGAATGAAAATGAGGGGGAGATCTCCAAGAAGGGAAGTACTTCTGACATAACTCTATATAACTCTAAATATCTGACAAAAAGTATTTCTGATAAATTCTTTTTTTTTTTTTGAGGGGTGAAGGCAGGCCAACTGGGATTAAGTGACTTGCCCAAGGACACACAGCTAGTAAGTGTTAAGTGTCTGAGGCCGGATTTGAACTCAGATCTCCTGGCTCCAGGGCTGGTGCTCTATTCATTGCACCACCTAATCGCCCCATGATAAATTCATTTTGAATTCAGACTTATTTTAAATTTACTACTTCAACTCAAAATAAATATTAATTCAAAAGAATATACTCCACCTATGATTAAAACTTAACAGTAATACTTATGATCTGATGGTAAACTTGGCATATCATGAATTCAAAATTGTGTCTTAGGAGTCCATTTCTATCAGCCTCCAACAGTACAAAAATTATTGTGTAGGAGTCCCTCCTTACCTTCTACTCTTAAAATTCCTAGCTTCCTTTAACACTCAGTTCAGACATCACCTCCAATGTAAAAATTCTCCTCCTACACAATACCTATCCTGCTCATTCCTTATCCATCTGTGCTGAAAGTCTCTAAAAGGCATAGTGAATATAGTGGAGTCACTTGTGAAGTCATTAACCCAGTCAGTTACTGCGTTAAATTCTACCTTTGTATATCCTGTATTTATAGCCACAGAGAAATCATATACCCTTTTGCCCTCAATTTCCTCACCTATATAAAAGGGCTAACAATAACTGTAACATCTGCCCTATCGGGATGTGCGGTTCCAATGAGAATGTGAATAAGATTTTTTTCTTTCCATTAAACATCAGTTATTATTACATATGATATATTCCCTTGTAGAATGCAAGTTACTTTGTGCCTTTATAAAGCGAGTCAAACTGCAATTAGCAGTTCTTAACCGTAAAAGAAGCATAATAAATGTTCATTGAATACCCGAATGAGGCTATCTAGCCTTTGGCTGAACAATACGATAAGATGGTATAATGGAATAAGTAACAGATAGGGTATCAGGGGCACGGAATTCCAGATCTATCACTAACTAGTTTCTCACTTGTAAATTGAGGTGATTGGCCTGGATAATTTCTAAAGCCTCTTTTAAGCATTCTGTGCTCTTTGAGCATGAATACTAGGGACTTTATCACATTTATCCAACAACCGAACATGTCGATTTTTACAAAATTCTTGCTTATATGTAGAAGAGGCAGTATGGGGTTTAGTGGCTAGGAAGCTGCCCTCCTGAAGGTAGAAAGAACTGGGTTCAAGGCTTGCGTTTGGGGGGTGGAGCCAAGATGGCGGCATAGAAGCAGGAAAACCTCCTGCACTCCCCCTATAACCACCTCAAATACCCATAAAAAATGACTCTAAACAAACTTGAGCGCTACAGAACCCACAAAGTAACAGAAAGAAACAAATCTCCTACTGAAGACAGCCCTCTAGGTTGACAGGAAGGGTTCATCGCAACCTGCCCCAAGTGAGCCCATGGTTTTAGCTTCAGGGCGCCCCTGCCAGCTGTGGCTAGAGGCACATCGGGACAGTAGATCACTTGCAGCTGTGGCGGTTTCCAGAATTATCAACCCATAAATGCCAAAGACAAAGTGAGAGGTCACTGTGAACTTTGGGAACAGGGGGTCTGGGAGTGTGGTCTGGCCTCTACCCCGGAGGGAGAAGCAGCTGAGACGCTGTGGCCGCAGTAGCGTAGCTGCTTCAGAGCTCCTGGCCCACAGACTGTAGGGGGACCAAGCAACCAGTCTGAGGGGTAATCACTCTTGCTTTAACCTGCTTGGATCCGGATCGCTGTCCCGGGTGGAGGTCCTGGGGTGTGTGACCAGAGAGCCAGAGTGTGTGTAGGCTTCAGAGACAGCAGCCAACTGATAGCTCTGGCAGCTGCAAAAACCTCAGTGATTTGGGACAAAGCTCTCTTCTCTGGAAACAGAGCTCTACTGTGGCAAAAAACTCAAAAAGTCAAGTAACTGAGTGGCAACATGAGCAAGAAAAGAAAGCAGAGCAAGCAAAGAAATCCAACTCTGGATTCCTTTTTTGGGGACAGAAAGGATCATAGCATGGAATAGGAGGAAGACAGCGAAGTCAGAACTCCTGCACCAAAAGCTTCCAAGAAAACTATGAACTGGTTACAAGCCATAGAGGAGCTGAAGAAGGATTCTGAAAACCAAATAAGAGAAGTGAAAGAAAAATTGGGAAGAGAAATGAGAATGATGCAAGAAAATCATGAAAAGAGAGTCAACAACCTGACTGAAGAAAATAACACCTTAAAAAATAGAAAAACTTGGGGTGGCTAGGTGGTGCAGTGACAAAGCACAGGTACTGGAGTCAGGAGGACCTGAGTTCAAATTTGGCCTCAGACACTTAACAAAAACTAGCCGTGTGACACTGGGCAAGTCACTTAACCCCAACTGCCTTCCAAAAAGCAAAAAAAAAAAAAAAGAATGGCAAAAGAGGCTCAAAAAAGCAATGAGGAGAAGAATGCCTTAAAAAGCTGAATTTGACAGAAAAAGAATCTCAAAAGCTCACTGAAGAGAATCATGCCTTCAGAATTAGATTGGAGCAAATGGAAGCTAGTGACTTTATAAGAAATCAAGATACTATTAAACAGATCCAAACAAATGAAAAAAATAGAAGGCAATATGAAATATCTCACTGGAAAAACCACTGACCTGGAAAACAGATCCAGGAGAGATAATTTAAAAATTATTGGACTATCTGAAAGCCATGATCAAAAAAAGAACCTAGAAATCATCCTTCAAGAAATTCTCAAGGAAAATTGCCCTGATGTTTTAGAACCAGAGGGCAAAACAGAGGTTGAAAGAAGCCACCAATTACCTCTTGAAAAAGATCATAAAAAGAAAACTCCTAGAATATTATAGCCAGGTTCCGGAATTCCCAAATCAAGGAGAAAATATTACAAACAGCCAAGAAGAAACAATTTGAATATTGTGGAAACACAATCAGGATAACACAAGACCTGGCAGCTTCCATACTGAGGGATCGAAGGGCTTGGAATATAATATTCTGGAGGTCAAAGGAGCTGGGATTAAAACAAAGAATCACCTACCCAGTAAAACTGAGTATAATGTTTCAGGGGAAAATATAATCATTCAATGGAATAGAGAACTTTTAAGCATTCTTGATGAAAAAACCAGAGTTGAATAGAAAATATGACATTCAGATACAAGAAGCAAGAGAAGCATGAGAAAGTAAACAAGGCAAATAAATCATAAGGAACTTATCAAAGCTGAACTATTCATATTCCTACAAATAAAAACAATAATTGTAACTTATGAAACTTTTCTCAGTATGAGAATAGTTGAAGGGAATATAAATGAATAATATAAGTATATGTAAATATATGTCTATATAGGCATATATGGGCATATGAATACATATGTGAGTGTGTGTATATATGTGTACAGATATACATAGACAGAGGGCACAGGACCAATTGAACAGGAAGGGATGATACTTAAAAGGTGAAACTGAGAGGTGAGAGAGGAATATAATGAGAGGAGATGGGGAGAGAAAGAATGGGGTAAATTATCTCATATAGAAGAGGTAAGGGAAAACTGTTACAATAGAGGGGAGGAACAGGAAGGCAAAAGGGAATGGGTCAATCTTTCTCTCACTGAATGTGGCTTGAGGAGGGAATGACACACACTAAATAGGGTATCTCACCCTACAGGAGAGTAGGGAGGAAGGGGATTAGAGGAAGGATTATGGAGGGGAGGGCAGGTTGGAGGGGAGGGAAGTTAGAAGCACACACTTTTGAAAAGGGACAGGGTCAACAAAGAGAATAGAACAAGTGGGGGGTGGGACGGATGGAGGGAAATATAGTCAGTCTTTCGCAATATAACCACTATGGAAATGTTTTGCATAGCTACACATGTACAACCTATATTGAATTGCCTATCTTCCCAGTAAGGATGGGTGACGAGGGAGGAAGGGAAAGAATCTGGAATTCAAAGTTTTAAATTCAAATGTTAAAAAAAAAAAATATATATATATATATATATATATATATATATATAAAAATTTTTTTTACATGCAATTGCGAAAGAAGATATACAGGCACTGGGGTATAGAGATCCATCTTGCCCTACTGGAAAGTCAGATGGGGGAGGATACAGGAGAACAGATTGGGGGAGGGGGTATACAGTGAGATCGCTGTTTTGGGGTGGTGGGTAGGGGAAAGCTGGGGAGAAAATTTGTAACTCAAAAATCTTGTGGAAATGAATGATGTAAACTAAAACATGAAATTTAATTAAAAAATAAAATTACTTGCCTTTGATACATACTGGCTGTGTGACCTAGGAAAGTCACTTAACTTTTGTTGCAGAGAAGGTGATGACATATTACTAGAGGTAGCTTCCTCATTTACCTAGGAGTTCCCTATATCAAAGAAACCACAGATCTAGTTCTCCTGTTCCCTTTTTCATGTAAAGCTGAAATCTATCTCCTTGTAATTTCCATTTATTGGTTCTAGTTGTTCCTTTTCAAACAAAATATAACAAGTTTCCTTTTTTCTTCTACCATGGCAGTACTCAAATATTTAAAAACTATCATGTCTTCCCTTACTCTTCTTTTTTCCATACTTCAGTCAATTCATATACAACACAGTACTGTATTTCATTTTCTTAGCCTTGCATTTATCTCCTCAAAGTACAAAACATTAAATTAAACTTATATCTTAGGTCCTCAATGATATATATAATAACAATTCTGGTATAATTACCATAATTAATATTTGCTAACTCTAATATATATATATATATATACCCTAAAATAAACACCATCTACTTATTTCCTGAATAAAAACTACCAAAAGTTTTGTTTTTATTGTAAAAAATATTATGAAGTTATATAATGCCATCTAAAAAGAATACACAATTATCTTTCTATAAACTAGACAGTACTGAGGAAATACACGGTTATTTGGGGAAAAATAAGAGCACAAATCTACTAAAGCATGATTGCTGATTGGTTAAAAATACATTTCATGACTTGTTTATGCCTGGAAAACTATATAACACAAATCAAGAATATAGTAAAGGGTTTTACTTCTGTACTCCTCCATTTAACCTAACCATGTTTTCCTTCATATTAGAAGAGTATTAATTTTACAGAACTATAGATTTATAACTAGAAAGGATCCTAGGTTATCCAGTTCAATAACCTCATTTTATAAGTGAGGAAACAGAATCTAGGCTATGGTACTGTCTGTGTAACCTTGGCAAGTCAATCCACCCTTATGGACTTAAAGCCAGATCCTCTAACTCCAAATTCATTGCTTTTTCTGTTCTTCCATTTTGCTGCTATTGTTCAGCTGTTTTTCAACTGTGCTGTTCAATTAAAAACTTTGTGACCCCATTTGAGATTTTCTTGGCAAAGATATTGGAGTGGTTTGCCATTTCCTTCTCCAGATCAATTTTTTTTTTGGAGGGGGAAAACAGGGCAGTTTGGGTTAAGTGACTTGACCAAGATCATACAGCTCCTAAGTGTTAAGTGTCTGAGGCTGCATTTGAACTTAGGTCTTCCTGACTCCAGGGTCAGCACTCTATTCACTAGGCCACCTAGCTGCCCCTCCAGCTCATTTTAGATGAGGAAACTGAGGCAGATGGGGTTAAGTGACTTGCCCAGGGTCACACAACCAGATATAAACTGACTCCAGGTCCAGTGCTCTATTCACTGCACCACCTAGCTGCCTGATCCTCCATGCTAACTCTTAAATAAAAAAGATGGCCAAAATGGCAACATATCTATAAAAATCACTTATGGTATATTTACTTAGAAATTCACAGCACATTTAAGATACAAAATCACTTAGGACAGGGAAGAAGGTCAGTCTAAAGCAGTAAAATCATTTGAAACAAAGAGCACTTTAAAAAAAAAAGCTAGTTTTATTACTTCCAAGAATATAGTAACCAGAATCAAGGATCTACTTTCAGTTAACAGATAAAAATGATTACATCATCATCCCCAAAGAAATATAAATTCATAGATTTCAGAGCTAAAGGGTACCTTGGAGTCACTTTGTCTAACCTCATTTGCAGAGGCAGCTAGGTGCCACAGGGAATATAGTGTGGGCCTGGAGTCAGGAAGACCTGAGTTCAAATGTAGCATCTGACACAAGTTGTGTGACCTGAGACAAGTCACTTAAGCTGTTTGCCTGTTTCTTCAATTAAAAAAAGGAGACTGTGCTTAGCACAGTGCCTGGCACATAGTAAACACTATATAAATGCTAGTTATTGTTATCATGATTAGTATTATTATTGATGATGATCCCAAGGTCACAGTTTCTTTTAATACAACTCCAAATACAGGAAGACTTTTTATTAACATGAAGTTGACTTGTCTATGACTTAATCAAGAAATACTAGGGATTTATATGAGGCATAGAGAAATAAAATGAGTTGTAAAGAGTCACAAAGATAGTATGTCATAGGTGGAACTTAAATTCAGGTCTTCCTAAAACCAGGTCCAGCATCTATCCACTAAAACCATGTAGCTTCTTTTTATATCACATTAGTAATTAATACTGTTATTTCAAATAAATGCTCTTTTTCTCTAAATCTAAAAATCTACTCAGGTTTGTGAAATTAAGTATGAAAAAAGAAAATTTTTAGCTAGGTACCTAATTCTTCCTGGGCTTCTCTTTCCAGCACTGGTTGTACTTTTGCTGGGTATGGTGTGAAAGCTGGAATATTTCTTATTCCCCCAATGCCACTTCCATGCCCTCCATCACTCTCCTCTGAGGTTCAATTAATCTATATTAATTATCCAAGCAAAAATCTTGTAGCTTTGTCTACAGACCTCCAGGACACTCTTCATTCCTTCTCACTGAATTCAGTGTCTGGCTCATGGTCTTCCTTTCCTCCATAACTGCTGCTTCCAACCTACATATCACCTATGATTCTATACTATTTTTTAACCCCCATATTCATTCAATGGTCAAGTGTTTTATCAACCTCCTTTTCTATTTTGACAATGCTACTATCCTGGTTCAGGCCCTCATCACTTCATTCCTGGACTATTACAATATCCTACTGGTGGGTGTGACTGCCTCAAATCTTTACCTGCTCCAATCTATGCCCCACTCAGTTGTCTAAAGGATCTTCCTAAAACAGCTCTAACAATAAACTACAGCAGCTCTCTATTACCTCCGGAATCAATTATAAAACCCGCTGTTTGGTTTTCAAAAGCCTTCACAATCCAGTCCCTTTCTACTTTTCTAGTCTTCTTACACTTTACTCAACGTGTACTCTTAGCTCCAGCGATGTTAACTGGTTCCATGAACATGGCATTCTCTGTCCCAACCTGAAGCATTTTCATTTGCAGGTTCTCAGGCAAGAAACTCTCTCCTTCCTCATCTCTCCTGCTCATTCAAGGTTCAGTTAAAAATTCTGCCTTCTGCAGAAAGCTTTCCCCAGTCCTACTTCGTCACAGAGCTCTCCCTCTGAGAATGTATGTGTCACGTATAATTAACTGATCACATGCTTTCCCCCTGACTACACTGTGAGCTCCTTGAGACAGGCCTGCTTTTACTTTTCTTTGTATCTGCAGCGTTAAGCACAAACGTCGAGCATAGAGCAGGGCCTAAGAAAAGCTAGCTGATGGAACTTACCCGGAACCCATTTAATTTCCATTTCCATGTTATTGTCTTTGGATTTCTTTTCTTTTTCTTGAATAAGCTGCAAAAGTTGCCTGTACTTTGTAATTTGGTCATCATCATCCTTTTGACTCTTTTTAGATTTGACATCTGCCTCATCGATTCCATCATCACCTAAAAAAAAAAAAATTAGTTTAACGCATTCATTAAAAATGACAACATCAGCCCCATAACTAGGGTCTGGGAGATAAAATGCATACTGATCATTAACCCAGATCCAAAAGAAGTGTGTTAACTCTTGCTCTATACGTGCAAAGTAAAGTATCTTTTAACCAGCCTTTGCTACAAGAAATCCCCAATAAAAGAACACTCCCAAACTTAAGAGGGTCGATCTACTTTGGCAGCTATGATTAAATGAAGACTGACTAATTTCATATAAAGCTAGCATTATTATGTGGTATTATTTAATAATTTCTACCTTTTCATTAAATGAAAAAAATTACAGCTGTTAAATACAGGCTGTAAAACAATATAGCTGTTTATTCTCTACAACCAAATTAACTCAAATCTCTTCACTTCAAACTACACAAAACTTTCTACCATTATTTTTTAAATAAAGTTTATTTTTTCAAGCAATCGGGGTTAAGTAACTTGCTCAAGGTTACATGGCCAGTTATTTCTGGGTGTGGTGCTGAGTGTCTGAGCCCAGGATTCGATCTCCAGGTCATCCCAACACTGGAACCAGTGCTCTTACTCGCTGAGCCACCTGGCTGCCCCTAAGCAATTGGGGTTAAGTAACTTGTTCAAGGTTACATGGCCAGGTGTGTCTGGGTGGGTGCTAAGTGTCTGGGCCCGGGATTTGATCTCCAGGTCATCCTGACATTGGAGCTGGTGCTCTTAATTCGCTGTGCTACCTGGCCGCCCCTAAATAAAGTTTTAAAACTGATTTTTGAAAAGTGACTAAACCTGATATTTCTGGCTGCATCATAAAGCAAAATTGAATGTGCTCTATTGGAAGTATCCCTGAATTGGTTTTACTTGTAGAACTCATTATATGACTCAGCATATAGACTTAAATCTCTCTGTGACACATTTTTGTCACCAATAAAATAGCCTAGATCTAATTCATTTTCTATTAACTGAACTTTTTGGCATTCTGGTGAAGCCTATGGAGACCCATTTTCAGATTTTAAAAAAATGTATAAAATAATAGTTTAACCCTATGGAAATCAATTATATGAACTATAGTCACCAAGATATTTTAAAAATAAACTACAGATCATAGATAAAGAACCATGAGATTAGAAGATTTCTAAGGTTCAAAATTCTTCAATTTTATGTGATGTTTATAAATCTCTGATTCTATTCAGTGATGTTTCAGATGTCTATGGTTGGGAAGTGGGCAGAATTCTTAATCATATACCAACAGTTATGCAAACACATGCATTTTTGTTAAGTTTGACCCATTAAAAGTTTCTTCAAGTTTGGTAACAAATGGAGGGGAAAAGGAAGCTTAAGAAAAACAGAATATAATATTTTAAATCTACTGTTCAGTACCAAAACTAAGCCACACCTAAAGAAATTAGGGTGTTGAAGATATAATCCATCAAATTCACATTTCAATAGATTAGATGCCAGAGTAATATTTTCGCAATCAGTAATTTAGCATTCATTATGCGCCTACTAGTTGTCAGGCACTGTGCTAAGCACTGGGGATAGGAAAAAAGGGCAAAAAATGGTCCCTGCTCTCAAGGAGCTCAGAGTCTACGGGAAGGAGACAACATACAAATAGTTATGTACAGACAAGAAGTATACAGGGTAAACTGGGAGATAGTTTCACAGGGAAGTCTATGGCATTAGGGCAATGAGGGAAGGATTCTTATAGGTGGAACTCAGGCTGCAACTTGAAGGAAACCAAAGAAGCTAGGAGAAAGAGTTGGAAATGGAGGAAGAGGAGGAGGAAGAAAAGGATGAAGACAAAGAGGAGGAGGGAGATCCAGGCATGGGGCATAGCAAACGAAAATGCTCAAAGCAAGGAGATGGAGAGTCCTGAGAACTAGCAAGGAAGACAGTGTGTATCACAGAGTATGTTGGAGTAGAGTACAAGGTGTAAGACTAGAAAGGTTAGGAAAGAGTCAAATACAGGTCTATATTTGATCCTAGAGGTATAACAGTACATTATTTTTGTGGCACAGTTATGTTACAAAATATGCTACAGAAGGCTCACTACATTATGCTACAAGTTTTAAACATTTGATACAATTCACTCATTTCTCCATCTGACCCAAGGGTTTTCCTCTTTGGTAGGTAAAATTTACTGAATTTTGTTCTGAGATTGGGTTAAGACTTCTATCTATCCTTTGTTAGTTTGATATTTTAAATTTCACAGATACCTGTCAACTTCTTTTTAATTCTCAGTTTTGCTGGCAAATAGTTTATAGTACTTTATGATAATTTTTAATTTTCTTACTCTGTGAATTCACCTTGATCAGGTCACATTTTTGTAATCTGATTTGGTAATTTGTCTTTTAGGTTCTCAAAAAACTGTCTTTTAAGTTCTATAGTCTTTTTATTTTCATATTTCTTTGGTTCTCAAATCTCTATGGTTTCCTTATTTATACTTATTTAAGTGCTAATTTCTGCATGCTCATTGATTTTCCCTATTTCCAATCTGTTAATAAATAGTTTTAAAGAGGTAAATTTCCTCTAATTTTTCATTTAACTTTGACTCACAAATTTTGATATATCATTGTTACCATTCTTTTAAATATAATTATAGATTATTTCTATGATTTATTCTTTTATCCATTCACTAATGAGGACATTATTTAAACTTTATTATTTCTTGGAACTAAAGACCTATAGCCCTGGATCAAGGAGATTCCTATCCAACATGCTATTTAATTCAGATGTGCAACTAGCATCACATCCTGCTTTAACATTAGATGCAAAGGGTGCAACTATGCATTCCTTCTTAATAGGTAGCACAGTGAATAGAATCTGAAATTCATTTGGAGTCAGAGAGACTTGAATTTGAATTCTTTCTCAGTTCACTGTCAGCCTTAGTTTCCTCATCTGTAAAAAATGTGAGCAATAGTAGAAACAACCTCACAGGGTTGTTACAAGGATCAAATGAGATAATATATGTGAAATGTTCAAAGTGCTCTATCAATGTTAGTTATTATTAAATAGTAGTAGTAATATATTCCTTGTGATGTTCAGGAAGAAAAGATCTGTAAACATGGGGGAAAGTAAAGATGCAGGCAAATATACTCAGCCCCAGAGTTTCATGGTAGAAAGGAGCTAAAAGGACATACATGGGAACTAAGCCCCAAGATAGAAAGATAAAAGAAGTTGTTCTTATTGTGGAGATACTGGCTGGGAAGGAATTTGAGATCTGAGTCTTTCTACCTGATAGTCAGCAAACCTATTTTCAAATAGGCTCCCTGTTCTATTTTGAAAATAAAGTGAGTAGATAAAGATTTATTTCAGTTCATTTGTGTAACTTGACAAGATCTCCTCTTCCCAAATCCACAAAATGATGTGCTGCCAGATTCCAAAAGAGTATTACAAAAAATTGAGGGCAACAACCATTAGAAAAAACTTAGTACATGTAAAAATTGTATTCCTAAACTCTCACTGTGACTCCCCAGATCAAAAACATAAATTAAATTCTTGAATTCAAACACTTAAAAGACTTTTTGAATTGAGTGAATAACCCCAATAAGAGAAAATTCAGAAGCAGTGTAATAGAGACATACATGCTATGAACTGTGGCTAAAAGGTTCCTAAAAAAATCTGACATTATAAATGAATGCATTGTATAACACCAATAGTAGCAGATTTTTCTTCTTCAGATCCTAAAAAGGTAACATTTTTATAAAGAATAGGTAAAAGAAAATGCTTATAAATATTTTTATAGATTTCTCAAAAAAAAAAATGAATAAAAAATGGTCCAGGACATTCTTTCCCTCCTATCATACTTTTACATTTCCATTCAAACAGCTGAAATTCATTTTTTTCTGTTTGTGCTTAGTGCCACAATAATAATGTTGGATTGAATCCTGTCATGTATCCCATAACTTGATGGATAAAACATCAGGAACACATTAACAAAATGGCAATGTATTTCTTTCTTATTAAAACCTCATTTCTGAAAACATAATTAAAAACAAGATCTTTCCAGGTTGAAATTTTAGTGGCAAGTCTCTTGATGGCCTACTTTAAATTGATTTTTTCCAGTAATAAAACTTTACTTTCTAAACCTTTAAAGTATGGTATAACTCATATAAAAGTATGTTTTTCTCTAATACAAGTACATGTGAGGGGTATCTTATTTTTACAACTGAATATGCTGAATATTCTAGTTATGGTATCTTTGAAAACACCAACTTTAACTTTGAGGTGCATAAGGGTATTGAAGCAAGTTTCTAATTAACTTGATATTTAAGATAAAGTATGCTTCTAAAAATTTCATGTACTGCATACTTCTATGACACTGTGATCTCACTGATACGGTTTACTCTTTTTGCTTGTATAGACTGAAATCACTCCATGCTTTTCTATCCTACACAATTTTCATCTACTGTATTTTATAAATCCTTTAGAAGATCTCCCCACACACTTACTAGCTGTGTGACCTTGGGCAAGTCACTTAACCCCAATTGCCCTACAAAAAAAAAGGCAAAAAAAAAAAAAAGAGAATATCTCCCCAACATGCTGGAGGCATCCCTCTGGTTCTTTTAATTTTTCATGAATACCTGTAAAGCACTCAAGTTGTTCATCTGTTATCCCTATAACAAAGTGGTGAAAATTCCACCTAACTTTTCTGGTGAGGTATGCTTTTTTTTTTTTTTGCTGCCTTTTTTGGAGGGGGGAAGGTAGGGCAACTGGGGTTAAGTGACTTGCCCAAAGTCACACAGCTAGTAAGTGTTAAGTGTCTGAGGCTGGATTTGAACTCAGGTCCTCCTGACTCCAGGGCTGGTGCTCTATTCACTGTGCCACCTAGCTGCCCCAAAAGTAACTACTCTTGAAAATATGCTGCATCAAAAAAATTGGAAACTGAGAAGATACCCATTTGGAGATGGCTAAATAGTGATGGTATATGATCATGATGGAATACTACTATGCTAAAAGAAATGACAAGCCAGATGGTTTCAGAAGACTTTTATGAACTGATGAAAGTGAAATGAGTAGAACCAGGAGAACACTGTACACACTAACAACAATATTGTGCAAAGGTCAACTGCTAATGAGTTAGCTATTATGAATACAATGATCCCAGACAAGTCTAAAATGGTGAAAATTGCTACACTCCAGCAAAGATCTGAAGAAGTGTGAATACAGATCAATGCCTATTTTTCTTGTTTGGGTTTTTTTTGGTCTGTTTTCTTTTGCAACATGGCTAATATGGATATATGTTTTGCATTACTGCACCTGTATAATTTATATCAAACTGCTTACTGTCTGTGGGAGGGGGAAGAGATGGAGGGAAGGAATTTGGAACTCAAAATTTTAGAAAACAAATATTAAAAATTATTTTTACATGTAATTGGAAGAAAAATAAAGTATAAAATTTCCTTCCCAAAATGCTGCATTCTTAAACTCATCGTGCATCTTTCTAATGTCCTTTGTGTCCTGCAATCCTAATGCTAATCATGATTTGTATGATGAATGATCATTAGGAGAATATTGGTGTTTAAAAACAGAAAAACTGTCAGTAGAACAGCTTAGGAACATTAAAAATATCCTGCAAATTCCCAAATGAAATCCAGTTAAGTAACTACATACAATGATCAACTTAATAAGCTGTTTGTCTGAGTACACGTTGTAATTAGAGCAGTATGGGTGTTTTATTCTCCTGTATAAGGCCTATGCTAATCTTATTTTTTAAGAGTCCCTCAGAAATTATCATGCATATTTGTGGCATTTACTCACTTGTGTTTACTTTTTCCTCGGAAGAAAATGCAAGTTCCTTGAAGGAAGGTGTAATTTTTTTTTTGTCTTTCTATCACTAATTCCTACCAGTTTCTGGCACGCAGTAAGGCTCTTATTATGAGGTGAAACAAATGAAAGCATTTAATTTACTCTTCCCCTCAACTAAAGACTAATTTTGGCCAAACTATTTCTTTGAAGAATAGATCTTGCTTAGGATTCTCCATTACTAGGCCTAACAGTCGACATACTGCCAACCACAAGCAGTATCACCTGGAGAGTGACATCACTAACAGTGAGCCCCTTTCTATTTCCAATTAGTACCAAATATCCTCCATGGTAGTGGCAAATAGCTTTGGTGAGCATATGTTTCCATGGTTTATGTGCCGTATTATGATAATCAGTGGACCACTGACCAAAGTTCCCTGCTCCACCTCCCAACATGGCATCTTTCAAATTCTATTATCATTAAGTGAAACAGTTATGAAGATGTATGTGATCTTTTGCAGAAAGCAGTTTAAGTCTCCTTGTTTTCTTCATGTCTTTCTTAAGGATCCCTTGGATGTCTGGAGAGGTCACGCACAAACATTTTACAGAAATGGGAAAGTAGGAATATGACAAGAGTTGTCATCTTCTGAATCTTCTTTTTTTCTGGTATAAATGCTACGTGTGTGTGTGTGTTTGTGTGTGTGTGTAATATTTTCCATGTGGAGTAGTGTGGAATATTCTACTCTTTGTGCTACCATGAACCCCTAAATGGTATCATCTACTGCATGAACTTTTTCAGTATGCATTTATTCATGTCCAGCTAATACCCCTTACTGATTTCATCTTCTTAAAAAGCCACTAAGAGAAGTCACATGAAAGTAAAGAGAGAGCTTGCCTGAGAAAGGAAGACCTGGGATTAAGTCTCAACTCTGATAAAGAGTGATTGTGACCCTGGGCAAGTTAATTTCCCAGTAGAACTCCCAAGACAACTTGCAAAGAAGATACTGATCTGCACTGGAGGAGGAAATTCATCACTGGTAGCTCCCTTTACACCAATGAAATAAGTTATAACACACACACACACACACACACACACACATGCACACACCCCAGTGCTTCAAAATGTATAATGGGTACACTTAAGGTGACAATAGTCAAAACTCAGTGATTACACTCTCAGAGCTGATGAGACATCTCACCTCAGAAATGTCAGTAGACCTGTTCCAATTCAGATTTATTTGTTGCCCTTCTTCTAAGTTTCAACTATAAATCACTCTCTATATGATTTAGTCCAGTTAGTGTGCATGTCAAGGTCTCTGCAGGCTTTCCCCCCCTCCCCCCAATTACTTTTCACTATTTTGTGAGGCAATACTGCTTGTAACTGTCTTACAGCTCCATAATAGTTTTTAAATGGGGTTGTATTCTAAACTACTGTTGCCTTTGGCTTCCATGTCTCTCTTCTTGGCAAAGAGTTTGAATATTTGCTAGCTGAGACAGTTTGATTTCCAGGCCTTTCCCGTCTCACTGGGGCTCCTGTGGACAGTTAAAATTCTCTAAGAATTAGAGATGGACTCACTGTCTTTTCTTTTATTCTTTTCTCATTTTTCAGGATTAACAACTTGCTTAAATACAATTAAGTCAAATGCTTAGAAAATAATACAACTTTGTCCTCTAATTTGCTATTAATATGCTACCTCATTCTTCTATTTTGGCAAAAATTTCGACTTCTGCTCTAACCAATGATCTGACCCACTAAAACAAAGAATGCAGTTTCTTAAAATGACTCCTAAGTTAGTTGGTAACAGTCATTTTCTGTCAATTAAGACATAGTTAATATAGGCTTTTATTTTCTGGGAGGGGAAGGGGAAGGAAAAGGGAAAGGGGGAGAGGTGTGGGGGGGAGAGAGAGAGGGAGATTGGTTTTTTGATGCTTCACCAGAGTGAGAGTTTCCTGACTCTTTCCAAAGAAGTGAGACTTCTGAGTAGTCGATAAGCCCCTTTTGGCCTTTTTTTCATTTCTCAATCCTGAACAAATTGTCCAACATAGTTTTTTGCCATCCTCCACTATGTCCACTTTCCAACTGAAGTTACTAAGGATCAAGTTATGCTGACATTTCTAGATATCTTGCCAAGTTCTTTGAAGAATATCTCTACTTTCTTATCCTCGGCAACAGACACTGGTGTTATATTTTGTCTTCATGATGGTTTATGTATTTATAACCAAGATGACCAAATATTCCACAAAATATCTTGTTTCCTATAGAGTTATCATGAAACCAACTCTTCCAATGCTTTTATTCACCTCTCTCATGGAAAACTACAACCTATCCTCCAATTTTAATTGAAACATTTTTACATCCTCTGGTTTCCTTCATACAAAGATTTTATAAAGCTGGGATGTGGTTATTCCAGATAAACTCACTGGTCTACTTAAAATCCTACCCTGAGGACTTGATAATACTGGTATCCTTGAATCTTGAAAGACTATCAGTCACAGATAAGTTCTGATAGGTTCTGCTCAAGTGAAAAGGTTTTAAGTATAGACTAGGTGATGGATTATGTTTGTGGTTCAAAGACTGGCCTAACTCAGTACAGAAAGACTCATCTCCAGAAGCATGACCATGAAGTAATGACTGTTTCGGCTCACAATGGCCCAAGAAACATAAAAAGACAAAAAGGCTCATAAATCCCATGTGATAAGTCTTTTGCTTCTGCAACAATGGTGATGGAATGAAAATAAAGGGAGCAGA
This sequence comes from Petaurus breviceps papuanus, assembly GCF_028583685.1. NCBI lineage: Eukaryota > Metazoa > Chordata > Mammalia > Diprotodontia > Petauridae > Petaurus > Petaurus breviceps. The sequence continues at coordinate 5,461,671 of NW_027187378.1, forward strand.
AGGTACTAAACACCATACGTATATTAAACTGTTGTTACTTTGGACAATATTTGTCCAACGATCAACAAATGGATATATTATTAAATGAATGGAATCACATGCAAAACATATTGTTATCTAAGTTTTTAAAAATTTTGCTAAGCAGAGATGCTGAAAATTTAGTCAAGTGAATGCTCAGTTAAAAAAAAAGATAATGTTAAAATTTTCTTGGCTTTTTGCTTCTTGTTGCCCTGCTGCCAAAGGATGTACCAAATCTGTGGTAGCAATATATGTGAAAAACACATTCCCACTCTTCCCAATATAGCCTAGAATGCCACCACTTATCTCATATTACAAGTCTTGGAATGGGTTTAGGACTGAGATGCACCTCAGAAACTGCTTTGTTCAATCCTCTCATTTTACAGAAGAGGAGTGTGTAGCATACAAGGGTTAAGTAACCTGTCCAATGTTAAACAACCAAGCTGAGATTTGATCCCAGGTCCTCTTAACTGTTTTCATTATACAATGCTGTCTCCTTGTCTGTGATATAATGAGAACTGTACTAGTCTTAGAGTCAACAGACCTGAATTAGAAGTGAGGGTCATCCCCTACTGAATAAATGTGGGCAGCTTACTTCACCACTGAACTTCTATTCTGGAAATTCTGGCTTTATTCTGTGAACTGAAAATAAAATAACTTTTTTTTAAATGTACTGAGATACTTATACTCTGAATAACTCTGTTTTGTAAAGGGCTTAATGAAGAAAAATACAGATGAACTACTTGTGATACAGAGTTCTTTTCAAAACAGATTTTTTAGCTCATATATCTGTGAAAACTGAGAAAAATAAATCTTTTGCTTACAAGGAATTTGCTTACAAATCTTTATTGTAACAAAAAGAAGCAAAGTTTAGTTTAAAAGTATGATATAAATAACTCATAGCTCTTTGCTTAGAACTAATATGTGAAGGCTTCTATCATAGAAGGTTTCTGAAAAACAAAACTTTAAAAGATTTTATGTGAGAATGTTTAGCTACAAAGGGCCACAGAGCTTGAAGAAAACTAGGTTGTGTCTTAAATTAAAAAGCAAGATGACTTTGAAAACCACTTTTATATACTACTTATGTGTTGAACAGTACAAAATAGTACATGTATACATCCATCTAGTAAATACAAAAATTACACATATATGTCCTGACATATTTCTTTAGGTTTTGTTAACTTATCTAATCTCAGCAAAAGCACCATATTAGAGTGAAATATGAAAAATTTTTAGGTTGCTAAAAATGTGATAAGGTTTTTTGGGAGAGGGAATGGGAAGAGTGTAGAGAAAGGAAGAATAAAGTTTACTCCCAAGAAATCAGTTTGTTATCCCCTTCAATCTAGGAAGGTGACATAATGTATCCAATAAGCCATTTTTAAATTTTTTGTAACAGAGCAGTGGTTCTCAAGAGTGTGATCCAGAGATCTGAGGTTGCCAAGATTCTTATTGACAAGGTAAAAATTCTTTTCACAATAATAAGAAGTCACTTAAATTTCAAATATGATAAAATGTTGATATAATCAGATAAACAAAAGCTCTTTGTGGGTCCTTAATTTTTAATAGTAAAGGGTACTGAGACCAAAAAGTTTGAAAACCTCTACACAGAGAAAAATTAAAACAGTCAAGAGCCCTTATAAATGTAAACCAAAATACAAAGAGATTTTTAGAAAAATAAAAATCAACACACACCTTGTTGCTCTACTTCTGGTTCCTCTTCATCATCACTGGAGGATGCTAAATAGGCTTGAAAATCCATGTCAAGAAGTTCATCTTTCTTAAAATTTCTGTTTAGTGTTTTAATTCTTTCATGATCAGTCTCATCCCAAGTGATCTCTACCTTTAAAAAAAAAATCACATAGATGGAAATCAGAAAAATATCACAAAATTATAAGCCTGAATTTTATAGAACATTTACAACTATCTCAATGTAGAATCTGTGTTAATTTGAACATGCAGATCTATGTTTTAAGCTGTGACATGGGGCATGATAAAACCAATTTCAGAAAGTTGCTTCTCAAACTACATGCTACTAATCCTTCCATTCACTTTATACTCATATTTCCCCTTAGTTTTGAGAATCTTCTTTCTGCCACATACTTTTGACTAAAGGATATATAGGGGCATGACAGTTCAAAGAAAATGTGAAATAAAGAAGGGGAAAAAAATCAAGAGAAGAACGAGATTTAAGAAGAGTAGTAAAAACACATTAATTTGAAAATTCCTCTCACTCCCATGTGATTTAGCAATCCCCAAATAATACCTGCTGCTCTTCTACTTTATAAACTTCAACATGGCTTCCAGAAAAAATAGAGATGATGACTTCATAACAGTAGTATATTTTGAGTCCACTATTTCCAAAAATGCTATGGAAGTGTCAAGGGGGGATAAAACCTATCTTGAAGTGCTTAAACTATCACTGACACATTTTTGTAAGTTAAGAAGTTTTTCAAATATTAGAAAGTTTAAAGAACATTTGGTTCAGATACCGTTGATGTTCCCATGGCTGCAGATGTAAAATATTTTGGTTTATATGTTGTTATATCCACTTCTAAGGCTACATCTTTTGGTTCCTCATCAAATGTAATATCATCTGGGATAAACCTTAAACATAAAAACAAACAAAAAACAACAAAAATTTAAAAGAATATTTTAGCAATAAACAAAAATTCTGGATTCTTTAAGTTAGCTACAGTTTAAACATTCATTCCATATGTAGTTCAAAGTAGTCAACATTTTCAAAACAGCATAACAAACCAATGGGTATATGTATACAACAGATAGGTGGTGAAATGGATAAAGCAGTGGGCTTGGAGTCAGGAAGACGAGTTCAAATCCAGTCTCCAACACTTCCTAGCTGTATGACCCTGGGCAACTCACTCAATCTGTTTGCCTCAGTTTCCTCATCTGTAAAATGTAGATAATAATAGCACCTACCTCCCGGGGTTGTCAAGAAGATCAAATGAGACAGTAATTGTAACACGCTTAGCAGTGCCTGGCACGTAGTAAGTGCTATATAAATGTTACATATTATTATTTTACAAAGATATCTGCTTTGATATATCTAATAAACGTGTAATTTCACTGATGTAGGTGTTCCCCCTAATGACAGAGATAGTAACTCATCATGTTTATCATTCCACATAACTACTGTATATCCTTTCCTTAAGTTTGCCAAAGGGGTTCTACCTAATATGTCGGAGATCTTGAGTATTCTTTGAAATATCCAGAAGCATATGTACTCGTGTCTTCCACTATTCTGAATTTTCCCCATGGGATTAGTCCAACTTCCTCTATAATCAGACACTGATCTGAAGACATCCTTCACAATTCTTTGTAATACTTTGTAATACTGCCTGTTCACACTTAACAACCTGCTTCCCATTGACTCTGGGGTGATCCTCAACTTCAATTCTTGAATATAATGTTCAAAGACTCATAAGCACACATCATCACTGAAAGAATGGTGATATTATGAAATGGACCTTTGTTTCACGAAGAAGCCAAAGGACTCTGCAATTTTCAAAAGGCACTCCAGACTGCTTTCTGCAATCTGAATTTTCTCTTCAGTTCTGGAATTCATCACTGTCCATTTTTGGTGTCTGAGATACACACACAGACAAAGCTCTTTTTAGGTCATCCATCCCATTGAATAGCACAGTCTGAACATCTTTATTAACTTTATACTTATTCTCTATATATTTATGTGCATATTTATTCTCTTCCTCATTAGAATGCAATCTTCTTGTGCACAAGAATCATTTCATTCATTGCATTTGTATCAAGATCTAGCAATGTCTAATACATAGTGGGCCCTTAATAGATGTTTACTTACTGATTTATTAGCTTTTTCTATGTGTGGATAGGTAGGTAAGATTCTTTTAAGTGTTTATACTGAATTCATTTAAGTCTCAGTCAAGGCTCAATGCCATCTGCTAACGCAAGCATCTAAAGTTATCTATATGGAATCCCCTCTTTAACTGGACCTCTCAACTGGCTTTTGTCTGACAGGGGCAACCATGTCTGGTGAACATTCATTTGTTTTCCCTATTTATACCCAATTTGATATTAACAATCAGAGGTCTGAATAAGATTATCTCTGATGATATATCTTTCAAGAAATTTTGTACAATCCTGATACAATGCAGGGCTCTCACAATAACTGAAAAGCTAGAAAGAGGAAATGGCTTAGGGAGAGAGAGTGAGCTTAGTTTCTGTTTGAGTTTAAGATATGTATAGGACATCTAGCTTGAGATGCCCAATAAGCATTTGGATATGGGGGATGCTTCAGAGTGGGGTTGAAATAAGTAGAACTGGGAATTAACAGAGAGGTCAAAAAGGATGAAAATTGAGAAAAGGTCATTAGATGCAGCAATTAAGAGATCATTAGTAACTTTGGAGAAGAGTTTCAGTTGAATGATAAGACTGGAAGCCAGATTGTAAAGAGTTAAGAAAAATGAGGGGAATGGAAACGAAGGCAATTATTGTCAGTCTTTTCAGGGAGTGCCACAAAAGGGATGAGAGATACAAGACTATAGCTAGGGGTGGCTAGGTGGCTCAGTGAATAGAGCACTGGCCCTGGAGTCAGGAGACCCTGAGTTCAAATCTGGCCTCACACACTTAACACTTATTAGCTGTGTGACCTTGGGCAAGTGACTTAACTGTAATTGCCCTGCCTACCCCCCCTCCAAAAAAAAAAGACTATAGCTAGTGGTTCAAGTGAGGGTTTTTTGAGGACAGGGAAGAGGTGTGTTTGTATGTGGTAGAGAAGCAACCAATAGATGGGAGAGACTGGATTAGTGACAGTAGGGATGATGGAGGGGCAATCTGCTGGAGAAGCCAGGATGGAAGGGGATCTCTTTGGGATAGATAGTGATTAGCCTTGGTAAAGAGAAGAACTACCTTCATTTGAGACATGTGGAGGAGACAGTAGCAGAAGGCATCTGAAAAATGTGAGATGAAGAACAGGTAAGAAGTGGGAACTCTCTTTGAATGGCTTCAATTTTTTCAGTAAAATGAGTCAAAGTCTCTGATGAGAGTGAGAGCCATGGGAGGTTTGGGGAGGGATGAAAAGATTTGGAAAAGGCACTATGAAGAGTGGAATAGTGAATTGATTTCGGAGGTATAAGAGAAGTACCCTGACATAATGAGGACCCAGCTGAGATCACTACAAATAAGAGCTATTGGCAAGAGCTTAAAAAGCAGCCATCAAGGAAGTTCACTGGGTTTTCAATGCTCTTTATCAAAGTCTTTAGAACTGTTTGGACTCTGTCTCTCAGTGTCCTCAAACTGTGTTACCTCCCACATAGACCTTCTCTATGTATACCTGGTTGAGGCCAGCTACTGTTTCTCTTCAATGCCATTTCTCCAAGCTCTGTGGGCATGTACAGTCAGTCAGCAAGCACTTATTAAGGGTCTACTACATGCCAGGCACTCCTTTAGGCATTGGAGATACAAAAACAAAAATAAAGCAGTTCCTTACCTCAAGAAGGTTACATCCTATAGCAGGAGATATTATGTGCATAAGTAAGGGTGTACAAAATGAACCAAACATAAATAGGTGAGCGGGAGGGAGGGTATGAGCAGCCAGAATATGAGTATTAGACATTTTCAGCTATGAACTTCTTTTCTTTGGTAGCTATGGACCTTCTCACAATAATTTTTCAAATGCATAAAATAAAATATTGGAATATGGGAAACCAATTATATTGAAATACAGGTATCAAAATATTAATTAAAAAAAAAGTTCTGAGACCCAAGATTGAGAAACTCTGAGCTACATGGATCAAGAAAGATGTATGGTGTCCTCTGAAGAGGTCAATTTGCATATATTTCTCTTAGTGAAGCTATATTTATGTTTTAAAAGCAAAGGTTTTCACTTATGTGTATATAAATAAGATGTGGAGGTAAGCAGGGTGTGCATTATGAGAAAAGCAGAGATAGGAAACGATTATGTGCAATGATTAGCAGAAATGGATAAATAAAAAAGAATTTCATTAATCACTTTCTATTTGCCAAATACTTTGCTAAGAACTGGGGGGTGCAAATACAAAGGTGATGATAGTCCTTGCCCTCAGGGAAACTCATTCTAATAAGGGGAGACAAATAGTGAGGGAAGTGGGGACCAGAAGGGGTCACTTCATTTGAGAAGTTAAAGACAAGGTAGGAAAAAAAAAATACGGGGAAGTAGAATGACACACCCTTCCAAGTAGCAATGGTAGAATAGAACTCATTAAGGTTCCAGAACTGCAAAAGGTTGGGTGAGGTAGAATATACAATATGGTGAAATGACTGAGCAGCCAAGTAAAGCCTGACTGGAGCTGGCTAGATAGATGAGCCATCTGAGACATTCATTAATTAGGACCATGGTAGGAGTTCCAGGTATGAAATAATTAAATCTTCCAAGGCACAGTCTAAGGCAAAACCAGGATTGGGATGTCGAGTTCAAATGCTCCCAATCCTTGATGGTGATGAGAGTTTGTAATAATCATTTTCATGAGTCATTTTTAGCTTGCATTTGTTGATTTTCCTCCCACCAGTTTCATCCTTAAATGACCATGGGATGACTCTACTCAGATGTGTATCAGACCCAGCAGTTTTGAAACACGTTTTTTCTCCACTGCTTCTACCTGTTTTATGATGATATTGCTCATAATCTTCCACCATCCTCTGTCAAATTTTTATGAGTTTATATTCTAAACAGTTTTTTCTTTTGTCATCTCTTTCTATGACTTTTGAATAGGTGCTTTTTACCTTTTTAAAAAATGTCTTCAATATGACAGATGGCTTACACCAGTTAAATTTCAATAAAAACATTTTAAAATGGGTGGTAGAGACCCTTTTTTCATTTTTTCTCGTTATTTGGGACTAACAGGTTGGAGTTGTTTTAAATACACTTTTTCTATTTTTTGTTTCTTATAGATTCTTTTAATTTAGATCTTTCCTTTAACAAGTTGGTATTATGCTTACACACAAATAACTGAATTAGGAATGGCTTCATAGCATGAGTAAGTCATTTTTGCTCCATTATAAATGTCTTTTTTAGTATCAGTCCATGCTAACTATATGTAGGCAAGTATGTTGGAATATATAGTTTAGTTGTAAGGAATGAGAAAGATCAAAGACTTATAATCTACACAAAAGCTTCATGCCTATAATATCATAAAAAATTTATTCAAGGCAAGAATTTAATGCCCTCCATGCTTACTACCTTTACTGTGAATTCACTAGGTTATCCAAATATATGCTGATTTAATTTGGAAGGTCTTAACAAGGTTTTAACAGATGTTCACTATGGTCTTTTAACAAAAACTATTGTGAGCAGTTCAATAAAAGATGTTCAAAATGAAATGTTTCTTATCATCTACATAAACACAGCAAAACCAATCCTTCTGACTCCTTTATTTGTCCTTCCAAGGAGATCTTATAAAATATCCCTTGCTTCTACTTCAACTTCCCCCAGTCTTCTGGCTTTGTTTATAGCGAAAATAATCAAGATTGATACCAATTCAGTTTCTCCAGGAACATGTCTACTCAATGGTCTCAGATTTTAAAATACCAACAGCTATGTTAAAGTTAATCAACAGTTCACAGTCTTTGTGATACTCAGTATTCTCTGCCTCCTTTTCCACCATTCTGGCACATTCTGTCACTGAGCTACTACAGAGCTAAAAGTGGCTACACAGGATTGAGGGGCATTTAAAAATTTTGTTTCAGGGTTGCTGTGGCTAACGAAGTCATCACCAAATAGCAAACCTATCCTTTTTGCACTAGGTAGTCCTTAAAAACAGATAGAGTCTATTTCTAGAAGAGTACTCTCAAGTTCTTTCCAGCATGGTAGAATCTGTGAGACAATGATATAGCTTTTGAAAATCTGGGATTCCCTCTATCTGAGGCCCTAGAGCAGAACGTGATGAATATGTGGGTATTTTAAAACATGGTTCCATTTAATCCCTGTCCCTAAATAACTCAAGTTGGTGAAGTACTTAACATCTTATGAATTTGCTATGTTCCGGGGTATGTGTGTCTAGCATATCACTGGAACAGAAAACCGAGAAGCACAGTTTCATTAATAGCCTTGCATGTTTCAAAGAAATTCAAGACTCAGAAGCTCTACCACTGACCTACAATGTAATCCTGGAAAAATCATAATCTCTCTGTGCTTTAATTGCTTGTATAATAAGGATTTTAAAAAAATCACCTTTCCTATCTCAACATCTTGCCACAAGGATCAGATGAACTCACAGATGTGATGGTATTTTGAAAAACAAAACAATGTGCTATACATAAGCAAGGTATTATCTGAAAAATAACATCTGTACAATTCCAGAGGACTAATGATGAAAGCATGCTTATTCATCTCTTCACAGAAGGGTGATTAACTCAAGATATAAAATAAAACATACATCTTTGGACACAATCAATGGGGAAATTTGTTCGCTTGACTACACATATTTATTACAATGGCTTTTTCTTTTTTTTTCCCAATAGAGCAGGTGGGTGGAAAATTGAGGGGGAAATAGGATAATCCTTCCTCTCTTCAAAAAAGGAAAAAAAGAAAAAGAGGTCACTGAGGCACTTATTTTTTTTAAATGCAGAGAAGATAACAGAATAAAGTTCAGGAAGAAGCACAGACAAGTCGGAAAGTTTTGAAAGCTATAGGTTGAACTTATGTATTTAAAAAGAAAAGTAACCTGTACAAAGAGATTTTCATGTATAATATTTTTCCTGTTCTACTACGTATATTGATATGCTCATTTTATTTGGTGCTTGCTAAATTCAGAATAAATACATAAAAATTAATTTAGAAATAACATTTGAAGTTAATGCAAGAAGACTAGGAGAAAAACCAATAATGCTTTCTTAAGGATTGGAGTAAAAAACCACTAGAAGTAGTTTCATTTTACATACCTGCCCACTTCAATTGCTTTGAAAATCTTACACTGTCATGTAAATAAAAAAAAAAAGGGCAGCTACAAAAGGAAATTACCCTATACTTTGACTATATTTAAGACTTATACACTTTTCAGGTATAGTAATACTATGTTTCCAAAAGGCAGTATATGGTTTATGCTCTACCACAAAATGTTTTCTTTGGAATGGTTTATTAGTATTAAGTTTGAAAAATAAATTTTCTTACCAGATGGGTTTGTGTATGGGCTCAATAGTAGTAAATGACTATAGCTGGTAAAATATATATTTAATATGTCCAATATGGATGATCTCAAGGGTTAAGAAGATATGCTTTTGTATTTGGGGGCTGACAAAAACAGGGTTTTCCTAGGTAGGGTAGGGGAAAATTCAGCTTGTTTTGCTGATGTAGTATGAAAGAAAATGAAATTTCTTCATGCCTATTAGATACGTTTTTCTAGGCACTCTCCTCTATAACAGTTTAAAATCTTTTATGTCATTCTCCCAATAAACAAGTAAAAGAAAACAATTCTGAAAACAGTAAGTTAGCTATCATTAATTCATGATATTTGAAAAGAATGAAACCTTAACAAATGTCTGAAAGCCACAAACTGAATACCTAAAAATAACCCACTTTCGTAACTGTTAAGTAGAAAGGGAAGGAAATGCACTTATTTGTTCAATGAGAGAATGCCTTTCCAGTCAATACTCAAACATGTTAAAAGTCCAAGAAAAAAACATTTTTTTTTCTAAATCTGAAATTCATTGAAACATAAAAAGCCCAGTGTCTCTGAAACAATACATCTTACCCTTTTCTGAAATATTTCATTTTGAGTACAAAGCTCTCAAACAAAACTAGGCTGTTAAAGAGCTGATTTCTATTGACAGTCACAGTAGACTGGTTTACTGGGCAACAAAAGGAACAGTCTAAAGATAAAATGGTACAGTAGTTCAGCTTCCTGTTTCCTTAGATTTGAGATTCAAAATGATCTGAAGTTTTTCAGTTCTGAGTCAGTGAAGCCTGAGCAATTTGTGAAAATACTGCCAGGGCCCAAAGACAATGCCAATACACCATTCACTCACTAGAGCAGCTCCTACTGCTCCTTCAGTCCCCCTTTGCTTTTCCTCCTTAGAAAAAAAGGAACTGAGTTACCACACCTGGTCTCCAACTAAATGAAAAGGTTATTATCCCAACAACAAAAATAACAATGCAACAAAATATAAAGGAACACATGACTGAAAAACTATGGAATAAATTTAATGGAGTTTCACTTGTTGTGCAATATGACAAGATAAAGTGAAATAAAACCAAGAGAACGATATATATAGTGACTACAAGAATGTAAAGTAAGATATACCTACTAGAACCCTGAATACCTGAAAAACCAATGAAGGTCCTAGAAAATAAAGACTGAAACAGTCTCCCCTCCCCTCCATGGGAGAGAAGTAGAGAACAACTGCGACAAACTTGTATAAAACAATGTCAGACACTGTCACTGAATTTGATGTTTTTGCTGAATTATTTTTCTTTGTCATGAAGGCAGATTCAATGAGGAAGAAGACTTATAAAGACAAAAGGCATCAATAAAATGTATGTGAACATGTGGATACATACATACACATATATACACATACATGTAAAATACACATATTAAGTCAAGAGAATATGTGACTAATATCATCATGAAATTTCCTACTATCAGTTTCCTTTTTTTAAGGGTGTTATTTCCTCATGATAGATTTTATTCTATGATTAAAAATTCAGCTTTGGAACATGAGAGAAAGCATAATTAATATATATGAAGATAAGTCAGATTGCATTGCAATGTGCGAATGAAACTGTAAAAATACATAATTGGAGTTACCTCAGATCTACAAAGGAACAGCTACTTTCAAATTCCAGTCCATCACAGTCTTCATAAATTTTACTGGCTGTTTCTGGAGAATCACAGTCTACAACTGCATAAAAGTATTTTAGTCTCTTAAATTGATAATCTCTCAACTTTTCTCTAGAGGTCCTATAAAAGAAAAAAAACATTAAATGTATTTATATAAAAGTAAGTAGAAACCTTTGCTTTTGAAACACAGAGATACTCCAAGAAAAATACATACAAATTAGCCTTCTCTTCAAACCATGTTTTTCATAATCTGGCTTTTATGTACTAGCCCAAATTCTTCAGTGTAACCAACTTATGTTTTCTTGAGAAAGACAACTTTCCAGGCAATATTGTGAATGAAATTTGGCAGCTAGAAAGTCAATTTGAAAACTGTGCACAATTATATATAAACTTAATTATACTTTGGAAACAGTATTTTTGTCACCACACATAGCTTTCTAAAACGAAACCACTGGACGAAATCACAGTATTAACAAAATACGTCTAGATAGGATTAGGCATAATTAAAAATGTTCCTGATTTGGCAAAATATTTGCATTAAATTCACATTTTCCAACAGTTATAAAAAGTTTTCCTAACTGTTTTGGGCTTTAATTTAATTTTCCCTAATGATCATGAATGTTTTCTAAATACTTTGAGATTTCTTTCAGGGCCATTACAGTTAAGCTTTACTAACTGGTACCAATAGCTCCACCTAGTGGTTCAAAAGAAATTACCACTGTATGAAATCACTGGACAGTACAACTCATCCTTTTATTACTGAAATCATAGACAATGGAAAGTGGCTTCAGTTAATGTCAGAAAGCAGAATTTTAAGAATATTTCTCTGAAAAGAAAAATTTCTGAATAACATCAAATCATCCTGCATTCAACACCAGTATACAGGAGATTAAATTATAGACTATATGGAAGGATTATGACTTTTATCTACAGTAATATGAATTAGATTTACCAAGTGCCACTAAGATATTCTGTCACTTAAGTATTATCCTTTCTGATCAAGTCCATCATGACTAATTTATTTAGCCAACTCCTTCTTCCCTTTTTTAAAGAAATAATAAACTTTAGCTTAGAACCTATCAAAATGATTAGAAAATATAAAATAATGGAATCTGGGTTATTAAAGTTTATTTTTTTTAACTTTTTAAAAAATTTTAGTTTTAGTACCAGTCTTTTTCAGGAGCATCCTCAGGAATACTTTGCAATTCTTTAGGTCCTTGAACATGTTCTTCCTTCATTCTCTCCTTCCCAAATTCTGAAGGATAGATCTAAAAATGCAGACAGAGAACAAGTTGTAAAACAATTTGCTTAAAAGACACAAGCCACCTGTTTATGTTAGAATGTATGAGCACACAATACTTCTTTGTATGGAAACCTTTACATTTAATCCTTAGAAGGGCATTAAGATGTATAGTAATATAAGATATCCAGAAACAAATAGTTTGGAAGCATACACCTAAATTTAAGATGTCTTGCTGATGATAAATGATTATTATCATTGCAAACTATGAGTTGGATGGAATCTTAGCAATCATCTAGTCCAACATTTTCATTTTACAGGTGAAGAAGCTGAGGCTGAGAAAAGTTAAGTGACTTGCTCAAGACATAGGTAAGTTAAATGGCAGAGCCTCTGATTCCAAAACTAGCACTTTCTGCATTTCAACCATGCTATTTCCATGAATATCATTAACTTTTGCTTTATTGAAATCAAGAAACATTTTGTCAACTATTGGCCTAATACCTCATATACTAATATATGCACAAATGCAATCAATCTATGTTTTGAAATTTCCATTTAGTTTTACAAAACTGCTAACCAAGCTGTTTAAATTTATTTTTGATTCTAAATTCTCTCTCTTCCTCCCTTCACCCCTCACCCAGTGAGAAGGCAAGAAATACTATATTCATTATATATATGAAGTCATGCAAAACATATTTCTGCATTAGCCATGTCCCCCCCATCCCCCTAAAAAAACAAGGAAAAAAATATGCTTCAAGTTGTACTCTGAATCCATTAAGTCTCTACCTGAATGAAGGGGATAGTATTTTACATCATGAGTCCTTTGGAGCTGTGGTGGATCATTTTAATGATGAATTACTAAGTTTTTCACAGCATATTGCTGTTTTTTGTGGTCTGTTACCTGGCTCTATTCATTTCACTTTGCATCAGTTCACAGATTTTTCTGAAGCCATTCCCTTGATCACTTTTTTGTTGTTGTTGTTGCTTTTTGGAGGGCAATTGGGGTTAAGTGACTTGCCCAAGGTCACAGGGCTATTTTTTGTGTTAAGTGTCTGAGGCCGGATCTGAACCCAGGTCCTCCTGGTTCCAGGGCCAGTGCTCTATTCACTGCACCACCTAGCTACCCATCCTTGATCACTTCTTAAAACACAACAGGACTCCATCACATTCACACACCAGGACATCTTGAGTCATTCAACAATTGATAGTCATCACCTCCGTTTCCAATTCCTTGTCATCACAATAAAGAGCTGCTATAAATTTTTTTTGTACATATGGGTCCTTTTCCTTTAATCTCCTTGGAGTATGGACCAAGTTCTGGTAATGCTGTACAGAACCCTTTTGGCAAATTTTCAAATTGTCCTCAAGTGTTCACAGCTCCACCAATTGCATCAATGTACTGATTTTCCCACATCCCCTCTGCATGTCATTTTCCTTTTCTGTCATTTTAGTCAATCTGATGGGTCTGAGGTAGGACTGCAGAATTGCTTTAATTTCTATTTCTGTAATCAATAATGATTTAGAGCATTTTTTCATAAGATTATTTATAGCTTGGATTTCTTCCTCTGAAAATTGCCTATTCACATCTTTGGTTGTTTTTCAATTAGAAATGGCTCCTATTTTTATAAATTTGGCTTCTTTCTATCTAATCTATTTATATCTGAGAAATGAAACCATTATCAGAGAACCCTGCTGCAACAATCTACCCTCATCCCACCCCCATGCCCCATTTCCTGTTTTATTACAATATTTAATAATAGTGGTGATAATTGACAACGTTGCTTTATCCCTGATTTTATTGGGGAGGTTTCTACTTTATCTCTATTCTGGGTAACATTAGCTCTTAGTTTTAGACATTTGCTATTTATCATTTTAAGAAAAGCTCCATTGATTCCTGTTTTTTAGGTGTTTTTAATAGGAACAGGTGTTATATTTTGTCAGAAGCTTTTTCTACATTATTGATAGTCTGGTTTTTTCATTATTGGTAATGATCAATTATGCTTACATATTGAACCAGATCTTCATTTTTGGCATAAATCCAGCCTGGTCACAATGTATGATCTCTGTAATGTGTTGCTGTAATTTCTCTACTAGTATTTTACTTAAAAGTTTTGCATCAATATTTATTAGGTCTATAGTTTTTTCTCTATTTTTGGCTCTCCTTGGCTTAAAGTATCAAAACAACATTTGTGTGAAAAAAGATATTTGATAGGACTCCTTTATTTTTTTTTTCCCCCAAACAGTTTATACAATGTTGGAATTATATTTTCTTTAAATATTTACTAGAATTCACTTGTAAATAAATATATGTGGTCGTGCCCCCTCCCACTCCCCTTAGTGACATTATTAATGGAGTGTTCAATTTCTTTCTTTTTCTAAAACAGGATTATTTAAGTATTCTATTTCATCTTCTTTTAATCTGGGCAATTTATTTTTTGTAAATATCCATTTCACTTAGGTAGTCAATTTTACTGGAATATAAGTAAGCCAATTAGCTCATAACAATTGTTTTAATTTTATCTTCACTGGTTGTAGAGTCACTTTTTTTCATTTTCAATACTGAAATTTTCTTTTCTTTCTTTTTTATACATCAAACCACACAACGATTTATTTACTTTTCCCCCCATAAAACTAGCTTCTAGGTAGTGGCTTTTTTACTTTCAATTTTGTTAACCTCTCTCTTGATTTTCTGGATTTTTAATTTGGTGTTTAATTAAGGATTTTTAATCTGTTGTTTATCTAGTTTTTTTTTTTCATTACATGCCCAATTCATTGATCTGCTACTGCTCCCTTTTATTGATGTAATTATAGAGATATATTTCAATCTCCTTTCCATGTTCTCATTACTGGAATTCACTCCCTCCTTACTTAAAATTCCCAGTCTCTTCAACATTCTGTTCAAACACCAATTCAACAAAATTTTCTCTTGAACTCCTC
Source organism: Petaurus breviceps papuanus (assembly GCF_028583685.1). Taxonomy (NCBI): domain Eukaryota; kingdom Metazoa; phylum Chordata; class Mammalia; order Diprotodontia; family Petauridae; genus Petaurus; species Petaurus breviceps. The sequence goes on from NW_027187378.1 coordinate 5,476,674, forward strand.
ACCTACAAGAAGCCTGCCACTACTAATCCAATTTGCTTTGTATTTACTCATATGAGTATTGAGGTTTCCCTGGAGAGAAAGCAAGTTCCTTCAGGTCAGAGACTGTTATTTTGTAGGTCTAATACCTAGTTCAGGGGTTGGGAACCCGTGGCCTTCTAAGTTCTTGGGTGTAGCCTTTTGACAGAGTCCAAGTTTACAACACAAATCCTTTTATTAATAAGGAGATTTTTTTCTATGAAGTTTGGATCCAGTCAAAGGGCTGTAACTGAGGACCTAGAGGGCTACATGTGGTTCTGAGGTCAAGGGTTCCTCACCCCTGACTAGATCAATGCCTTGTACCAAGTACCAGAAATATCAATTAGTTGACTATATCATTCATTCTAGCAAAGAAATCAGAATTATAAAAACAAACTTAGAAAACTGCTCATATCTTTTAACCTGGAAATCCTACCAGTTGGACCATATAATATCTAGCTATAAGATATCTATAGATATGGAAGTTATTGACAGCAAGAAAACTATAACAACTAAAAATGTGCCCCCAAATCTGAGAATGGCTGAACTGTAGTACAAGAATATAAAGAAATATTACTGTACTGTAAAAAGTTACAAATATGAATAGTTCAGATAAACATGGGAGAATTCATATGAGGTAATGAATAAAAAAATAATATTTACTTTCATTACAACAAAATTTGCGTTAAATACAATGGTCAATTTTAGTAATAAACCATCAAAATAAAAGTCTCTCTCTTTTAAAAATGGACAAATTACAAAAGTACAAAGTTACATATGCTATCAATGGAAAACATTTCATTAGATGATTTTGCTTAACTGGTTTCAGGGAATGCTTTTCCAAAGTTTTGTTTTTTTTTCCTGGGGGAGGGGAGGGAAGTAAAATCCTAGTATACATTTTGTTTTGTTGAGATTGTCTGGAGAAATAACAGTCATAAAAATCAAGAACCTGTATTAAAATCCAAGATTGGCTGGTCAAGCAGCAATAAAACCTGACAGATATAGTGAATGTATTGATAATATTGAGATGCTAAGAAAACTAGAGGAAAGATGAATGGATTCTCCATGGAAGAATTATTAAAAAATAAATTGAGGCTCATATACAATACTGAATAGAGAAGGTATAAGAATGAGATTAAAGATCCATCTAAAGCATATCCAGACAGCCAAACTGTCAGTGAAATCACATCATGATCAGGGCTTTTTATACTGAAAGACCAAGAAATTGTCTTTCTCATAAAATTTTTAAAAAAGTAGAGTTAGTTAGAAATAGTTTAGTTCCTTTTCCCTCTTTTAATTAAATCAGTACTTTGTCTTTATTAGTTTTGCCTAATGTTCTCCCCTTCTACTTTTTTCTTAAACTTTAAAAATTAAGAATGGTTTTTTGGGTGGCTAGGTGGTGCAGTGAATAGAGCACTGGCCCTGGAGTCAGGAGGACCTGAATTCAAATCTGGTCTCAGACATTAACACAAAACTAGCCATAGGACCTTGGGCAAGTTACTTAACACCAATTGCCCTACCTTCCCCCTCCAAAAAGTAAAAAAAAAAAGAATGGTTTTCTAGGTGGGATTAAGGGAAGGTAGTAAGGGGGGAATTTTAGGTGATTAAAAACTAATGCCATCAATAAAAATTCACTTTAAAAAAATCATTAAAAACAACTTAACCTCCAAGAAGAGTTGTGAGAAGACACCTTTCCTGTTCCTTAGCAAGGGGAGGAAGGAGAGTTTACCAATGTGGAACACTATATATATATATATATATATATATATATATATATATATATATATAT
>NW_027187378.1:5478487-5562485 GCF_028583685.1 Petaurus breviceps papuanus
TATATATATATATATATATATATATATATATATATATATATATATATACATATTATATATGCATGTGTGTCAAATTTTTTGATGGGTTGTTCAGTTTTGCTGGATTTTTGTTTTCTCTTCTTTAAGTTCTTTGTTTTAAAAGACAGTTTTCTGGGAAGGGGAGGAGGAAAGATATTAGGTTGACAGGACCAACAATCTATCTTTAAAAAATGGAGTTGATGCCAATCTATGGTAGACACCTGAAGTAAAAGTCTTTGTTCAAATCAGAGACTTCAATAAAAAACTTTTTATAGGTCTATTTATAATCTTATGACTGAGTGATGGTTTACCTTTATTAATAAGAGATGACTTAAAAAAAGAGAAGTGACCTTGAAATTCTGGGGTAAAAGAGTTTCAAAGCGAAATCAGGCCCTTACCTTCACAGAAAATATAACACCACCTTTAGGTTTAAAGGAACTGAACAGAGCCAACAAGTCTTTAGCCTTTAATCTATCCCAGTCCATGTTGCACACTGCTAATCGACGAGTAATCTACATAGTTGAAGAGGAAAATAAAATGTCATGATATATATTATTCCTACATTAATAACTAGAAAACAATATAAAACTACTGCATGGACATATTTTTATACTTATCTAATATAAATTATTTTTAAACTTTGATGGAATTAAGAATCAACTAACATATAGAGAATAATATTCATTAAATGTCTCAGTTTACATAAAGGAACATGATTATGAGCTATTTTAGTCAACTCTAAAGGGGTAAACGAGTTTATACCCAGTTTTTAAAATTCTTCAGGTCTTTGATTCATTTCACAGCCTCACCCTAACAAACAAAAGTTTTCTTAAAAAAATTAAGGTAAAATTTTGGTGGGTTTAGATATGGAAACTGATGGCTAAAGCAAGTAAATAAATAGCTAACCAAATATTGAGAGTATTTTCTACCAGTAAAATTTTGATTTAAGCCCTTAACAACAACAAAACATTTGTTCTATTAAAAAATTTACCTCATCTGCCCGAGGGGCATCTTTATCTAATTCTCTCCATGCATGCTCAAAAGCAGATTCCTTAGGAAAAAATTCAGTCATATCATCTTCTTCATCTTCTGAACTAGTTTCAATATTTCCTTTTCCTCTAGCAAGATCAGGGCCACTATCACTTTCATCATCATCTTCATCCTCATATTCTGAGATTTCCTCATTATCTCCTGTACTTCTATCTTCTGATTGTTCATCATCTTCTGTTTTACTATCATCTTCATTATCTTCCTCCAATTCACCTTCATCAGATTCATTGATATCTAAATAAATACCACTGTTGTCTGCAATTAATTAAATGGGAAAAAACTTCAAGCAAGAATAAACATCAAATCACAGTATAAACATATTCAAATACAACTAAAACGTACCATTCTAGGAAAAAAAGAGTAAGAGTACAAATCAGGTTTTATAAAAACACCCAACAATCCTTCAAAAGAAGTATAGATATAGATTAATGATGGATAGAGAAGTAGAGCCAAAATTATGGAAATACAGTACAAACCATCTGTAGTGTCAAGCAAAGGAGTATTCAGCACCCTGCTTCAGTTCAAGTGTCTTTAAGCCTTGCCGTGATTATATCAAGTCTTTGCTAAGAATCAGAACCTGTGAAGCTCCCAGTAGGAAGGACTTGCCAAAGATGGGGACAGGGAGGAGCTAAAGACCATATAACAGCAGGAGCACAAGCTGGGATGGAGCAGAACTGAGAACACTTGTGGTGTCTGGCACTCTGTTTGTCTGTGTTGATTTATATTACTTTGTCGGACAGAAGTCTTCTGTCTGTTGTTTGTGTAACATCAGATAGAAGCATTCCATCTGTTGAATTGTGTTACCTTGTCAGACAGATGCACCCTGTCTGTTGACTTGTGTGGATTTTACAGGCAGAAAGAGAACCTAGATAGTGCCAGCAATGTGTCTGCATGTTGTTGTAATTCTGCTAAACTTGATGTGTGTGTAGATATTGCTGTGGCTCTGTTAAGTTTTCTCTTCCCAGGAACAGACTTTGAAGGCCTTGAGGTGGACTGATCACTGTGAGCTTCAATATGCATTGGGAACTGCACAAGGAACCAGATGAGGAGATGAGAGCTGCCCACCTGTGAATCCAGGTGATGGCTGGGCCAATTCAGGAAAGAGCTAGGAACATGTAATGGAAATGCAAATTTAAAGATCTTCCCTGCCCCTAGGCTAAAGTGCACCTGGAGACTGGGGTGGGAGGCTTGTTTTTCAGTTGATACTTTTTGATTGGCCAGAGGGTCCAAAAGGTTGTTACATTCTCTGAGCCAGGAGAAGGCTATATAAGCCCTGATGTGAGGCTCTGTTTTGGGGACTCACTTTGAGAAGTGTTCTGTGATTTGATCTGAATTCTGGGAAGCCGTTGTTGAGAGTCCCCCGGCTTTGAAAAACCCAGATTTGGAAACCCAGATGTTGACTGGGTATGGATGTAATGGTTGGACAGTTTGGAAATCTGTCTACTTGATCTGTTTCTGTCTTGATAATTCTGCTGTATGCTTTGAAGTTTGGGGTGCTGACCTTTTTCCCCTGAATAAGGTAAATGATATATGTCTGACTGATTAAAGTAAGCTTATTAACCCATTTTGAGTTGCTTTCCTTTAACAAAGCAGATCCAAGAACCTGCGTGAGCAGGCACCTTGGGGACACTGGGGTGCTTGCTGCTACAAAATGGCGTCACGAACAGGATCTGCAGAGTAAAAGGAAAGTATGGGGGCTGGGATAATTGTTTGTTTCCCAGTTGTGGTAGCCGTGATTCTGTGGAGCTGTGGAGCAGGAGAGAAGAATGGCCTGCATGAAGACTTCGCTGAGCTGAGAGCAGGAATGGTGAGCTGCCTGCATCGGGACCTGGGCAGAAGCCAGGAGCGGCTGCTGCCTGCAGGAGGAGAAGGAACCCAGGAGGTCGGAATTCAGCCACAGGAAAAGATAAGAACTGAGCAACAAAGCAGGGGCACTGAGTGTGTTTCCTGGCTGCTTCCCACAGTTTGGGACCCTGGGGGAGGATGGACTTGTGACTATGGTGGGTGGGATGAAGTGCCTTGGATCCCCAGGGACCCCACCTTGTTGGTTTTGTTGCCCAGCCCCCTCTCTGTGCTTGGAAGCAGGGGCTGGAGCTGTGTGAGGGGAAGGATACCCCTCCCCCCCCTCCAGAGAACTTTATTTGAACTCTTGTTTTGAATTGAGATGATAATGCTATGTACTTTGTGTTTGTTTAAGGTCCAGTAGCCACTTTGGTAACTTTAGTTCTGTATCTTGAAAATGTGACCTCAGAAATGTTCAGTGCTAATTTAAAAGTAAATTGTCTATTCTATGGGCATGAAAGATCTTGGGGCGGAATGTAATGGAAATGCAAATTTAAAGATCTTCCCTGCCCCTAGGCTAAAGTGCACCTGGAGACTGGGGTGGGAGGCTTGTTTTTCAGTTGATACTTTTTGATTGGCCAGTGGGTCCAAAAGGTTGTTACATTCTCTGAGCCAGGAGAAGGCTATATAAGCCCTGGTGTGAGGCTCTGTTTTGGGGACTCACTTTGAGAAGTGTTCTGTGATTTGATCTGAATTCTGGGAAGCCGTTGTTGAGAGTCCCCCGGCTTTGAAAAACCCAGATGTTGACTGGGTATGGATGTAATGGTTGGACAGTTTGGAAATCTGTCTACTTGATCTGTTTCTGTCTTGATAATTCTGCTGTATGCTTTGAAGTTTGGGGTGCTGACCTTTTTCCCCTGAACAAGGTAAATGATATATGTCTGACTGATTAAAGTAAGCTTGTTAACCCATTTTGAGTTGCTTTCCTTTAACAAAGCAGATCCAAGAATCTGTGTGAGCAGGCACCTTGGGGACACTGGGGTGCTTGCTGCTATAGAACATGGAAGAGGAACTATGGAATTTGGGAGCCAGCCTTGAGCCAAAGTGAGAGGACCTTTCCTTGGGTACATAGTACTGACTGACAAGATCATGATTTGTTGTGACCTAGGGGTAGGAGAACTTTGTACTCTGTACCCATTAAGGATTGGAAGCTAGTCTCTAGTCAAGAAGAAAGAAGACTTTCTGACTGAGAAATTAAGACAATGGGACCAAGGGGTGGGAGAACTTTGTACTTCATATCCTGAATAATATCTTTTATCTAAAACTATGTGGTCACTTTAGTGGTAAGTTGTTATATCATTGTGAATTCTGTACTTTGGTTTCTGTGAAGCAAAACAGAGTTCACTATACTATGTGATCACAATCTTAAAGATATTCACAGCAGCAGTCCTCTGAAAAGCTGCTTGTTCTTGGCTTTATACCATCCCTTACCTCCCTCAAATTTCTTGCCAAAAGATCTAGAAAAGGCACCACACCACACGGAATGACGATTCAGAAATCCGAGAAAAATCAGATTTGATAAATCCAGGTCGGCATAGGGAGATGGTGGTCTGCATACACTGGGCACAAGTTGTGCACCAGAGCATGAAGAGGTCCTATTCAGCTTAAACTTGTACGTGATGCAGGGAGAGGTACCAAACTGGCAATTCACTATGTATTCACCACTCATTCACTTCTCAATTTTCCAACAAACAACTGTGGTGTGGATAAAGGGCTGGACTTGGAGTCAGGAAGTCAAGAGTTCTAATTCTGACTTACACTTACTATGTGACTGGAAAAGTCACATAATCTAATCTCTTCTCAGCCTTGTGTCCTCATGGGTAAAATGGGAATAGCAACTATTTCATAAGGCTGTTGTAATGACCAAATTAAATAAAATATGTGCAATTCTTTGAAAACCTTAAAGTATGACATAAATGTTAGCCATTATTATCACGATCATTATTTCTTACCTGTAAATCCAATGGCCTTTTGTTAGCCCTCATTCTACTTAACATCTCTGTAGCTTCTGACGCTGTCCATCAAACCCCCTAGAAACTCTCTTTCTCTGGTTTTTCTCCTATCTGTCTGAACACTCCTTTTCAGTCTCCTTTACTATAGTACCATGGCTCCTCCCATGGGCTGTGTGGACATACTCCAAGGCTCTGTCCTATACTCTTCCCTTGGTGACCTCAGGTTCCCTGGGATTAGATCTCAAATGTACATATCTACCCCCAATCTCTCAACTAAACTCTAGTCAATTATCTACTATCTGCTTGCTATCCCATATGTATTATTTTTCAAGAAATCACAAAATGGGGGCGGCCAGGTAGCACAGCAAGTAAGAGCACCGGCCCCAGTGTCAGGATGACCTGGGGATCAAATCCAGGCTCAGACACTTAGCACCCACCCAGAAACACCTGGCCATGTAACCTTGAGCAAGTTACTTAACCTCAATTGCTTTAAAAAAAAAAAATCACAAAACTGTCCGGATATCTTAGAACCTGAGAGCAAAGTAGAAACTGAAAAGAATCCATGGATTACCTCCATTACAACATGAAAATTTCTAGGAACATTATGGCCAAAATCCTGAGCTCCTATTTAAGAAAAAAAAAATATATTACATGCAAATAACTAAAAAGAAAGAAATTCAAGTATAGAGCTAGGTAGATCACACAAGATTTAGCAGCCACCACCACATAGAAGTGGATAATTTAGAAAGTTGATCAAGAATTACAACCAAGAATAACCTAATAAGCAAAATGGAGTATAAAGCTACAGAGGGAAAAAGGACTCAATGAAACAGATGATTTTCAAGCATTCCTGATGAAAAGACCTGAGCTAAATAGAAAATGTGACACACAAATATAATACTCAAGAGAACCACAAAAAGGTAAAAATGAGTGAGAAATCATAAGGGACTAACAAGCTTAAACTGTTTAAATCTTTATATGGAAGAATTATAGCTAAATCCTTAGAATTTTATTATCACCACGGGGCCAAGAAGTAATCTAATTAGAGGGCCTGGGTAAGATTCTGTTACATTTGGATGAACTCAAATGTGGAATGTTCTGGGAGAGGAGGTGAGGAACTATAAATGCTGGAGGATATTATCTTACATAAATGGGGAAGACAAGGAAGAGTTGATAAAAGAATATGAGGAACAGAGAAGAGTGGACAACACCTGGTTCAAGGGGGGAAGAACATATACTCATACAACTGAATACAGAAATTTACCTTATCCAACAAAGATGTAAGAGGGAAATGGGTTAACAAGAAATGGGAGGAGGGAATAAGAGGGAGGTTAGATTAGTGGAGGCAGCAGTCAGAAGCAAAAGATACTCTTAAAGGAGGGGGGCCAAGATGGTACAGTAAAGAAGCACTCAGTCAAGTTCTCCCAAATTCCCCTCTAAAAAAACCTCTAAAATAATGCTTTAAATCAAATGCTGGAGTGGCAGAACTAATGAAACAATTTTCTAGCCCCAGACAACTTAGGAGGTTGGCAGGTAAGGTCTATCTCACCATAGTGGTGGTAGGCCCCAGGCCATGCCTTGGGGTAGTTGCATGGGTGACAGCAGCAGCTCTAGTTCTCTCAGCCCCAGAGCCTTTAGTGGTGGGGGTGAAGGGTTGAACTGGTCAAAAGCAGATAGTAGAGGACCCTTTGCTGGTACTGGAATTAGGAACCTGTTGCCCTGCCCATACACAGTTCAGGCTGTAGTCCTAGGGCCAGAAGGAGTGATAATACTGTGGCACACTCATGGCTACAGGAGAGGACGTGGACCTGTTCACAGTCTTAGTGATAGTACTGGTAGCTACAGGGAAACAAAAGTCCCTTTCTGGGTAAAGACCATAAAACAGATCAGGAGAACTGTGACCACACATCTCCTTAGATCATACTGCCTTGGAAGCACTGAAAACCTACTGATCTCCAGAGCTAGCTTGGAAAACAACAGCAAGAAATGCCAGAAGCTGGGGCAGTTAGGTGGCGCAGTGAATAAAGAGAACCGGCAATTTATATCTGCAAACGCTTACTTCAGTAAAATAGAGAAAGAGCAGATCAACGAACTGGACTTGCAACTAAAAAAATTAGAAAAAGAACAAATTTAAAATCCATAAATAAGCATTAAATTGGAAATACTGAAAATCAAAGGAGAGATTAAACAAAACCAAACTACCAGTATCAAAAAAAATGAAGAGTGAATTAATCATCAATTAAGAGGAAATTAAAGCAATTATTAAGTTATTTTGCCCAATTATATACCAACAAATCTGACAATCTAAGTGAAATGGATGGATATTACATATTGCCCAGCTATATAAATTGCCCAGATTAACGGAAGAGGAAATAGAATATTTAATTAACACTATCTCAGAAGAAGAAACTTAAAAAGCCATAAATGAACTCACTAAAAAAAATCTCCAGGACCAGAAGGATTCACAAGTGAATTCTAGCAAACATTTAAAGAGCAATTAATTCTAATACTTTATAAAGTATTTAGAAAAATATGCAAAAAAGGAGTTCTATCAAATTCCTTTTATGACAAAAATATGCTTTTATCCTAAACCAAGTGCAAAAACAGAAAAAGAAAACTAAAGAACAATTTCCTTAATGAACATCGATGCAAAAATTTTAACTAAAATACTAGTAAGGAAATTGTAATAATATATCCCAAAGATCATATGTTATAACTTGGTGGGATTTTATACCAGGAATGCAGGGCTCGTTCAATATTAGGAAAACCATCAACATAACTTACCACATGAATAACAGTATCAACAGAGGCAGAAAAAGCTTTTGACAAAATACAACATGCTTCTGTGAAAAACATTAGAAAGCATAGGAGTAAATGGAGCTTTCCTTAAAATAAGTAACATCTGTCTAAAAACATCAGCAAGCATTATCTGTAATGGAGATAAGCTAGAAGCCTCCCCAATAAGATCAGGGCTGATGCAATGATGTCCATTATCACCATTAATATTCAATTTTGTACTAGAAAAGTATGCTACAGCAAAAGGAAAAAATAAAAGGAATAAGTATGGGCTACAAGGAACTGAAACTATCACTTTTTGTAGATGATATGGTTATACTTAGAAAACTCTATAGTCAACAAAAAAACTAATCAAAAAACAATATCCTTCAGCAAGGCTGAAGGATATAAAATAAATCCATACAAATGATCACCATTTATGTATATTATAAACAATATAGGAGGAAAAGATAGAGAAATTCCATTTAAAATAATTGCAGACAGTATAAAATATTTGTGAATCCATTTGCCAACACACAATAGGAACTAAATGAATACAATTACAAAAGACTCTTCATTTTTTTAAGAGGGGAGAAGGAAAGGCAACTGGGGTTAAGTGATTTGCCCAAAGTCACACAGCTAGTAAGCATAAAGTGTTTGAGGCCACATTTGAACTCAGGTCCTTCTGACTCCTGGGCTGGTGCTCTATTCACTGTGCCACCTACCTGGCCCACAAAGGATTCTTAACATAAATAAAGACAGATCTAAATAAACGGAGAAATATTCACTGTTCATGAACAGGCCAAGTCACTATAATAAAAATGACAATACTACCTAAATTAATTTACTCATTTAGTGCCATACCAACCAAACTACCAAAGAATTACTTTATAGAGTTAGAAAAAATAATAACAATTCATCTGGAGGACCAAAAGTTGAAGAATATCAAGGGAATCAATGGGAAAAAATGTGAAGGAATGGGGGTTCTAGCGGTATCAGATCTCAAACTATGTTACAGAGTGGTAATCATCAAAACAGTTTGGTACTAGATAAGAAATAAGAGTGGTTGATCAGTGGGAAAGATTAGGTATACAAAATGCTGAAGAAATTGAGCACAGTAGGCTAGTTTTTGATAAAGTCAAAAAACCCAACTATTGGAGCGAGAACTCACTATTTACCAAAAACTATTGGGAAAGCTATAAAGCAATTTGGCAGAAACCATATATAAACCAACATCTCACATTATATACCAAGATAAACTCAAAACGGCTACATGATTTAAACACAACAGGTGAGATCATAAGCATATTAGAGAAGCATGGAAGAAATTACCTGTCAGATCTATGAATAGGGGAATAGTTTGTGATCAAAAAAGGGAGAAGTTCACAGGAGGTAAAATGGTAAGTCTGATTATATAAAATCATAAAGTTATTGCACCAATAAAACCAATGGAGCTAAAACTATAAGAAAATCAGGGAACTGAGGGGGAAATATTTGTAGGAAGTTTCTCTGATAAGTTTCATTTTTCAAATATATAGAGAACTAAGTCAAATTTACAAGAAAAGGAGTCATTCCTCAATTGAAAAAAGTTTTCGGAGGAAGAAATTAAAGCTATAAATAACCATATGAAAAAATTTTCTAAATAACTAATAATTAAAGAAATTTACATTAAAACTATTTTGAGGTACCCTCACACCTATCAGATTAGATGATAGAAAAGGAAAATGACAAATGCTGAAGGAGCTATGGGCAAACAGGTATACTAAGACACTGTGCAGCTGTGTCTTAAACTACTCCAACCATTCTGAAAAGCAATCTGGAACTGTCTCCCAAAAGCTATTAAACTGTGCACATCCTTTAACCCAGCAATACTGAAAGATACCAAAGAAAGAGAGGCAAAGGATCTATATGTACCAAAATACTTATAGCAACTCTTTTTGTGGTAGCAAAAATCTGGAAACTGAGCAGATACCCATTAACTGGGAAATGGCTTAAATTATGGTTTATGAATGTCACTAGTAGGGTGACTTAAGAAATAACGAAGGGAATTATTTCCGAAAAAAACTTAAGAAGATGAGAACTGGTAAAAAGAAACTGAATTAAGATCAAAGATACCTTCATCCTCAAAAATTTTTGTATGTGCTAAACAAGAATGTTTTTGGGATGTGGCCATAAATAAGTCAAAAATCAATGATTAGCCAGAAGATTCAAACTTTCATTAATCTCTTCATCACAAAAATTTGTAGTCTTCAAAATTTTCACACGAACATAAACTGTTAATAATCTGCCATTTTTCTAGTATTACTACTAAAATAGTAGGATTTTTAGCAATTATCAAACTACATTAAAAGTCTCTTCAAAAAAAAAAGTCAAATACAAAAGCACACTGTAGTCAAGAAAAACTTAAGACTTTTTTTTAACTAACCTGAATCATATTTCTCTTTAGGAAACTTCACCTTGGAAGATTTCATGACTTTATTATAGTCTAGTTCTGATACTTTTAGTTTTCCTCTAGATGACGTGTCTGCACTATAGAAAAAGGCATCTTTTTGATTTTTTATGTCTTTATTTGTCAATTCCTTTTCATCCTTTTGCAGATTATTTGGTGCATGCACTTTCTTAACTCTGCTCGAATGCTCTGTTTTCCAAATATTTTCATAATCATCTGGCTCTTTCCCATGTCCAAAGTCTTCCTTTCGCTTAACAGTGTTGCTTTTTTCCTTATTATCCAGCAATTTTTTTGAATCTCCTTTTTTAGTTTTCTGGTTCTTTTTCTTTGTTTTCTTTTTGTTTGATGCTTCACTATATTCATCTGAGAGATCAGAATCTGAATCTGATAAGTCATAATAACGTTTTAAATCCTCTGTACTGCTGTGATTTATGGGACGTCCTCTTTTATCCACTGTATAGTTCAACTTGAACTTTTTGTCATGAAACATCGCTCGAAATCTCTTATCGATTTTAATTTTTCGGTCCTTTTCTGGCATTTCCCAAAATCTAGGGTCCTTTGTAATTCGCCGAAAACGCTCATCATTCAAAAGTTCTTCTTTTGATGCCATTTTTAGGCTTCCTTGAATAACCTAAAAATTTAAATATGTGATTACGAGGGTTTAAGTTTACTAAACAAAAATTGTTTTCAAGAAAGCTTCACTGAATCTTTTAAGTTATATTTCGTATAAAATAAAAGCAACTCATGATAAAACAGTTTCCACTGTTCTCTACCAAGAAATGGGTTACAGCTTTAATATCCATAGGTTCATCTTAAGTTCAATTTTTAAAAACCATCCTTGTGGTCAGACTAGGTTTCTCACTTTTCTAGCCCAGAAAATTGTTACCCTAATTAACCACCCTGCACAAAAGAAAACCTCACAAGGGATCTGGGAATACTTATCTTTCCAAGGAAATCTTAAGTAATAAAATTATCACCAAAAAAAAAAGAAAAGTTTTAAAACAAGCTCCAATACATCAAAAATCAATATGAATACATGGACTTTCGCGCCATTATCTTTAGATCTGAAATCTGCCTGACAACTACCTTTCTTCTTCTATCCTCAGGCTCCTGGGTTCGATAACATATTAGTTATAAGTGTACAAAATATAGCTGGGCTCTTCCCAAAAGAGGGTCAGGGGGTGTGGCTTCCTAATGGCTGCAATTATAGTTTAGCAATCTCTGCCCCACAGATCCCCCAAACTCTGTAAGGAGAGATGAGAATAACAAGAGCTTACTTGTATTAAAAGTCATGATGCAGTTTACTGCACCAATACTTGTGGGACATCCTATATTATATCTCATTTTACAGGGGAGAAAATTAAGTCTCGAAAAAATTAATCACAGCAAGAAGTTTATATGTATATGAACATAAGTTTATATGTGTATATGTAGTTATGTATCTCACTACGTGCTAGGTACTATGCTAAGCACGTTACAATTATTTCATTTGATCCTCACAACAAGGGGGGGATGGTAAGTCGATCCCCATTTACAGATAAAGAAACTGAGACAAATAGGTTAAGTGCCTTTCCCAAGGTCACATAGCTAGGAAACGTCTGAGGTCGCATTTGAATTCAGATCTTCCTGCTCCAGATCCAAAGCTCTATCCATCACGGTACCTGGCTGTCCGAGGTCACACAGCTTTTAAAGCGGCAGAGCCAGAACATGAGAAATTCACCCTACCTCACGCAGTGCCAGAGAGGAAGCTCCTCGGAACTCGAAGGGGCCGGCTGCTCTTCCAAAATGGCCACTATTACTTCCGGACAGGTTCAGGCGAAGACAATTCACCTCAGCTAGCGACTTTCTTTGAATCTCTTACAACTCCGCCACCGAGACTTGGGAGTACCAAACGCCTCAGCTCACTCCGCGAGTGCCCCCACAGCATCACGTGGAGAAATCCAAGCCCACAATCCTTTGCGTTAAGCTCCGGAGGTACGGCAAGTGATCTGGGTCAGAACGGCAGCTTCGCGTTAAGCGCGCCTGCTGAAATGTATTAAGTACTGCCGCAGCGCATGCGCAAGGACTTGAAGGCGCAGGCGTGTCGGCTTGTCTGTGTGGCCAACAAGGAGGTCGCGCCGACATGCTGAGGGCGGCCCGGCTCCGGTGGTTCCGGAGGCTTGGCCAGCCGGTGCCTCCCCGCGAGGCGGGCTGTGGTTGTGGCGGTGGACGGCAGAGCAAATCCCGGGGGACTTCCTCGGACCTTTCCCTGTTGGGCGGCACCGTCCCAGGCGTCGTGAATGTCTTCGATCGGGTGTTGAAGAGGAAACAGAAGAACTGGGCGGCCCAGCAGCCGGAGCATGAGAAGTACGACTACCTGAAGGAAGAGGTGAGTGCGTCGTCTCTGGGTGAAGGTAAAAAGTCTCCTCTGGCAGCGGATGCCATAGTACGGAACCGTCCTGGACAAAGGCACGGAGGCTGCATGACTGACTAGAGTTTAGAATCAGGTGGACATGCGCATCAAATTAGTTCGCCATCCCAGTCAACAGGCATTTTAGTGCCAGGTTCTATGCCTAGTGTTGAAGAAACAAAGCAAGCCCCCCCCCCCAACACCCCCAGCACCTATTCTGTAATAACTCAACAGATAGGTTTGAAGCGTTGTGCTTAGCCCTGGGAATAGAAAGCTAAAACTGTCCTCAAAGAACTTATTTGGTTGGTTGTTGCCCTTAGTTCTCGAAGAGGACCAAGATGACATCACTGTGCTAAAGTCGTTTCAGTGTGTTCCATTGTGGCTGATCTGTGAACATTTGGGGTGGATACTCTAAATTTGTGCGGTTTCGATTCTGCGGTACCTTCTCTGATGTGGGCACGCCATGCTGAGCAGTCCTGTGCCGGTGTCTCCATTGTCACACAATCAACTCCAAAGTTCTTGAGAGTGTCCTTGTATCGCTTCTTCTGACCACCATGTGAATGCTTGCCTTGTGTGAGTTCTTTCCATAAAATAGGCTTTTTCGCAAGCTGTTGGACTCTGAAGCAGAGTGTGAATGCTTGGCAGTTTAGTTTCAGCAAGGACCGCAGTGTGTGGTACTTTATCCTGGCAGGTGAGCTTGAGAATCTTCCTAAAACAGTTCATATGGAAGCGATTCAGTTTCCTGGCGTGGCGCTGGTAGATTCTCCAGATTTCACACGCACGCACACCCAACAATGAGGTCAGCACAGTGGTTCTGTAGACGTTCAGTTGGGCAGTCAGTCTTGTACCTCCTCTCTCATGCATTACTTTGGATACTCCCAGACACTGAGCTGGCTAGCCCTAGTGATGAGTGAGTCAACCTCATTATCAATGTGTACATCCCTGGAAGGTACCCTGCTGAGGTGAGTGAACTTATCTACAACATTCAAAACTTCTCCATGTGCTGTAGCTGATGGTTCCATGTACGGATGGTGTGGTGGTGGCTGATGCAGCGCTTGTGTTTCCTGGGTGTTAATTGTTAGGTCAAAATTAGCACAGGCAGCAGAGAATTGATCCATACTTTGTTGAATCTCAGCTCTAGAGGCTTCATTGAGTGCACAATCATCTACAAACAGAAAATCATGCACCAACACTCGCTCCGCTTTGGTCCTGGCTTGTACCTTTTCAAATTGAAGAATTTACCATTAGTGCTGTAGCTGACCTTGATCCTCATTGAAAGCATTTGACAATATGGCTGAAAACATCATGCTAATGAAAAGCATGGAAGCAAGCACACTGACTTGTTTCATTCCATTGGTGACCGGGAACTTATTTACATTTTAATGGAACAGAGTTTAAATCATGCCCCAGTTCTTTCTACTATTACTCTTATCTTGCATTTATTTTGCTCTTTAACTCACAGCCCTCATAACAAAAGTAGGTGCTATCTCAAACTAATTTTACAGATGTGGAAACTGAGACTGGGAGAGGTTAATTGAGGTGACATCTAGGAAGTGTCAGCAGCAGGATTTAAACTGAGGTCTTACTGACTCCAAGTCTCAACACTATTCACTTTAACCTCTCTAAGCCTTTTCTGTTAAAAGGGGATAATAATAGTACCTATGCTATCAAGGTTGTTTTGAAGACAGAATGGGATATTTGCAAAATGCAATATAAATGTTAGCTATTACTAGCTATAAACTTACTCTTCCAGTCCTGCTTTATCAGTTCAAATATAAATAATATTCCTTTTTTAAATTAAATTTTATTTTTAATTCCACTCCCTCTTCTCTCACCCCTCCCCCACCTATTGAGAAGGCAAGAAATACAAAACTCTTTTCAAATATAATTTTTAAATACAAACTATCAAAACACTTTTATATCGGGGTGGCTAGGTGGCGCAGTGAGTAAAGCGCTGGCCCCATAGTCGGGAGGACCTGAGTTCGATTCTGGCCTCAGACACTTAACACCCACACAAAAAAACTAGCCGTGTAACCTTGAGCAAGTTACTTAACCCCTATTGCTTAAAAAAAAAACACTTATATCAAAGAAACTGTTTTTTTCCTCTAAAAGTAAACAAATCTGTACCATAAAAGTAGGTAAAGGGAATCCAACAACATAGGAAAATTTAGAATGTCAAAAAACCCACAGTAAATTAGGCCTAAAAATGTGAACAAAATTGTTAAATAATTTAAAACCAGCTTATGCTAAAACAGTACATACTGACTTCATATAAAGAATTTTAGATGCATTAGGTGTATTTGATAACTGGTTAATGGAATGTACATTTTTCAGCTTAAAGGAACATTGGAACTACAGATGGAAAGGACACTAGAGATGATTTGGTCTAACTTGCTCTTTTTATAGATGGAGGAAAATGAGGCGGGGAGGGATGAAGTGATTTGCCCAAATATATAGGCAGTAAGCAGCAGAAGGGTAGGTAGGTGTTGCAGTGAATAGAGCAGGATGACCTTAGTTCATATCCAGCCTCAGACACTGTGTGACCCTGGAAAAGTCACTTAACCCTGCCTGCCTCAGTTTCCTTATGTTTAAAATGAACTGGACAAGGAAATAGAAAACCCCTCCAGTATCTTTGCCAACCAACCCCCAAAAGGAGTCACAAAGAGTAAGACATGACTGAAAAATGGCTAAACAACAACAAAAACAGCAGAGGCTGTCTTTGACTGCAAATTCATTTCTATGTGTTAGGTTTGAGCTTTGGCTACAAGCAAATGGAAAAGAATTTCCCAATTTCTGTCAGCTTTTATTGTGTTTTCAAACTTATATTTGTACTAGCATAACACCCAAACAGTAATCAACTGACAAGTATTAAATGGCTATTCTGTTCTAACCATTATTCTGAGCCCTTGGGAATGCAGAAATAGAGATGACATGATCTCTGCCCTCTTGGAGATTACATTCTGTTTGGAGAAACAACACAAACACATATAAACATTTACAAAATAAATAAAAGATAACTTAATGGGCAGCCAATAGCAGATACAGTAAAAAAAAAAAAAAGTGGAAAAAAGAAACTTGTCTCTTCCACTTCTAGTCCTAGAAATTTTATAAATATCTGATTTACTTTCAGGTTTATAGAGGTAGGGATCTTAGTGATCTCATTGACTTCCTTAGGTTCTACTATCATTATCCTCATTTTATAGATGTGAGGAAGCTGAGGCAGAGGTTAAGTGTCTTGCCCAGGATCACACACCTAAATGTCATGAGGCAGAATTTGAGCTCGGGTCTTCCCGACTCCCAAGTTTAGCACTTTATTCCTTGTGCCCCCTAGATACTGATACTCCATTTCCTTCCTCCATACTTTTTCACAGGCTATCCATAGTGCCTGGAATGCCCTTCTGCCTCGCCTCTGTCTTTCATAACCCCTAGCTCTCTTTCAAGGCTCATTTTAAATGATACTGCCTCCTGGAGGAGGTCTTTCCTGATTGCTCCCTATGCTCTCTTTCCACGCACACCCCAAAAAGCAGTGGTTGTCCCCAGGGTCTGGAATATACTCATTCCTTACCTTCACCTTATAGTCTAGCTTTTTTTTTTCCTTTAAGGTACATCTCAGGTACCAAGTCTTTCCTTTTTACCCCCAACTGCTACTTATCCTCTCCCCAAAACAGCTTTATATTTAACTACTTTGTACATATTTATTTATTCACTTGATAGTTGTGCTGGGTATATTTACATCTGCATTTACTGTCTCTTTTAGAATGTAAGTTCCTTGCAAATAGAAATCATTTCATTCTTTATATTTACATCCCCAAAGACCCTGTCTGGCATAATAGTATGTGCTTTACTAATATTTGTTTATTTTTTTAATGTATTTTGTATTTACTTATCTTTATACATATATTTTCTCTGTATTAGAATGTAAACTGCTCCAGGACAAAGATTGTTTTTATTTTTTATCCACAGCACCTAATTTCGGACATGGCGCATAGTAGACAGTTAATAAACTTGCAGAATTGAATTCTTAGTAGGAAAGACTGATCATCTTGTCATTGCTTTTTATTTCAGGTTGGTGGTCGTATTGCTGACCGTGTATATGATATAGCCAGGTAAGTTAATGGTCAGCTTATCAAAGTATCATCAACTCTGAGCAAGAATCTTATTTTGATGGTTCTGTTATTGATGGAATCCTAATAAAGCTGCTCCCAGCCCTAATCTAATTTCATTACAGGCTATACTGTACCTGCCTAGGTCCTCCCCTCTCCACGCCCCCAGTGTCCTAACATTTTCATATATACCTCACTGCTTCACTGGAACAACAGGTGTGTCCCTGAACTCTTAGTTCCCACAGAAACAGCATGTGTGTCCATGTGATGGGAACCTCTACTTAGTCACTGCCCCCAGACCCATTCCCACAGAAACAGATGTGTTCTTGTATTCAATCACAATCACATCATCCATCTAGCCCAAGACAGGACCACAATACCTAAGTACCTATCTTGACCAGACAGGGCCACAATAGCTAGCCAATTAGAGGGCAGCATAACCAGAATGTTTAATCACCGAACCGTTACCTAATCCCTTGACAAACCTCTCCTGCCTTTTTTAATGTTCTATGTAAATTTTTGTTATTGTAATTACATCTTTACCTTATAAAAATCCATCTTGCTTCTTCTGAAGCTGCTGGTTCCTCTTGGAACTCAGGCCGATTCATGAGAGGCATCAATCTCAATAACCGCCTATACTTGGATTAAGAGGTGGTCTGACTCTGAATTCTTTGAGGCAGTTCCACCACAGCACATCATGAAACCCCAACAGTTTTGAGTGGGCAGAGCCCCACTGCAACAGTCATCTCTTGTGAGTTCTCTCTCTAGTGATGCAGACTGAAACTTATCCACACCTTCTCATTTTGCATACTCTTGTTTGTGTCCTAGAATTCCTGCCAATATATTAGAGTTCTTGATTTCAGTGTCTTGGTATTCCTTTGATAAAAAGTGGAGCATGCTGTCTGTCCACCATTTATCCCCTGTTGTGTTACATGACAGAATTACAGAATTTTAAAGTTGAAAGGGATATTAGAGTATCTTTAGTGCAGTTTATTACCTGAACAAGGAGGGTTCATCTAGTTTTTCACTTGTAAGTACTCCAGTGTGGGGCAATCTACAGCCTTCAGAGGCAGCCCAGTCTACGTTTTAATAGCTCTAATTAATAAATATTAGCTTATTTCAAGCCTAAACTTAACTCATTGCCACTTCTACCTATTGCTTCTAGGCCTTCCCTCTGGGGCCAGAAAAAAACAAGTCTAATCTTTTTCACAATACAGCCCTTCAAATCCTTGAAGACAGCTATTATGTCTGCTAAGTTTTCTCTTCTGTAGCCTAAACATACTTAGTTCCTTCAGCCAGTGCTCATATGGTATATATCTCCCATCCTAAAAAAGCTCTCAGTAGATCCATCCCCATTAGCTATCATCTTATATCTCTTCTGCCCTTTGTACTAAACTCTTTGAAAATGCCACCTGCAATAAGTCCCTCCAATTTTTCTCCTCTTGATCTCTTCTTAACTCCTAACAATATAGTTTTCAACCTTATTCCACTGAAGCTGCTCTCTCCAATTACCATTTTCGCTGAGATGACAAATCCAGTGGCCTTTTCTCAATCCTCATTCTCCTTGACCTCTCTGCAGTCTTTGACACCATTGATCATTCTGTTCTTAATACTCTTTTCTCTCCTGGTTTTCTTCTCTCTGTTTCCTTTGCTGGTTCCTCCTCCAGATCATGCCCAGGGTTTTGTCCTGTGTCTTCTTCTCTTTTCCCTCTATACTATTTCACTTGGTGATCTCATCAGCTCTAGTGGATTTAATTGTCATCTCTGTGCTGATAATTCTCATATCCACTTTCTTGCTCCAAACTCTCTCCTCATCTCCAATCTCTCATCTCTACCTGTCTTTTAGATATCTAGTAGACATCTTAAACTCAGTGTCCAAAACAGAACTCATTATCTTTCCCCCAAACACTTCACCTTCTACCTTCCCTATTATTATAAAGGGCAACTGTTGACTTTGCAGTTCTCTCTTAGTTAAATCCAGTTCATCCACATGTCATCGTGTCACCTCCCTGATGATATGGTCCTCTTTGAGAATGAAGGACGAACAACAACTGCTTTGAGTAGTAGTAGGGGCTGTCCCCCTGGGGACCCAAATAGTGCTGGCCATTTGGGCAACTAGCTCCTCCCTTCCTCTTTACCTCCCTCCCTCCCTCCCTCCCTCCCTTCCTTCCTTCCTTCTTTCCTTCCTTCCTTCCTTCCTTCCTTCCTTCCTTCCTCCCTTCCTTCCTTCCTTCCTCCCTCCCTCCCTTCCTTCCTTCCTCCCTCCCTCCCTCTCTCCCTCCCTCTCTTCCTCCCTCCCTCTCTCCCTCCCTTCCTTCCCTCTTTCCCTCTGTCCACATGAGGTACATGGGGTATCATACCCTTACCTGTGTGTTCTCTGCCCAAAGGAATGTAAATTTTGATCTCTTAAATCTAGCAAGATAGCTTGGAGTTTAGCAGCTAGATTTCTTTCTTAAGGACTGAATGCCTTAAACCCAAATCATTCCAGCTCTCATTGTTTGGTCAACAATATTTCCTAGGCCAAGCTCCACTTGGTCATTGTTTGGCCCTGATTGGCTCAGAGTGGATGGAAATAGCATTTGTTGCTGTTTTGGCCAGAAACCCTGAGAATCTTCCCCTCCCAGATTAAATTTTTTTTTAACTAGGTAAAATAGGCTATTCTCTGTCTCATTTCCTCATTTCCTTAATCAGTAAATGGCATTGCCTCAGTCAAAGTGAGATCTGTTAAAGACCTTAGCTTAAAAGGTCAAGGTCTCTCATTGCATCCAGAGCCACCTTCAGTCGCCCTGCTCTGTATCTTGTCATTGGACCCAGGTGACTCTGGAGGAGAAAGTGAAGCTGGAGACTTTGTACAGCCCTCCCTCACTTAAATCCAGTTCACTTGCATGTCATGGCATCATGATGCTCCATGATATCATGGTCCTCTTCGAGAATGGGCAGACAAGAACAACAGAGAGCAGCACCATCCTCCCAGTCCCTCGGATTCAAAACCTAGGCAGCATTCTGGATTCCTCACTGTCTGTTACCCCCATAGCCAAAATCAGGCCAAGCAAGGCTTGTTGATGTGATCTTTGTAACATTGCCTGGATATACTCCCTTCTCTCCTGCCACCTTTTTCATCACCTCATGCCTTGATTATTGCAATAACCTGCTGATGAGTCTCTCCCCAATCCAATCTATCCTTCATTGAGCCACTAATGTGATTTTCCTAAAATGAAGGTCTTATCATGTCACCCCTCTACTTCATTAATTCCAGTGGCTTCCAGCCTCTAGGAACAAATACAAAATGCTCTGGCATTCAAAGCCCTTCATAATTTAACTCCCATCTACTTTTCCAGTCTTCTTACACCTTTCTCCCTAACATGTACTCTTCTATCCAGTGACACTGGCTCCTGATTGTTCCACAATTATGATACTCCATCTCTCAGCTCCAGTCATTTTCTCTGACTGTTCCATGCCCGGAACATTCTCCCTCCTCTGCTGACCACTGATTTCCTTTGAGTCCCAACTAAAATCCCAGGTTTCCCTAATCGCTCTTAATTCCAGTGCCTTCCCTCTGTTAATTCTGTTCTATTTATCCTACATATAGCTTGTTTGTACATACTTGTTTGCATTTTGTCTCACCTGTTAGATTATGAGCTACTAGAGGGCAAGGACTGTCTTTTGCCTCTTTGTATCCCCAGCACTTAGCACATAGCAGATGTTTATTGAATGAATCAATAATAATAATTTACTTTGGAAGTCTTTTTTTCTGTTTGCTCATTCTTTCAGCCTCAGTTTCTGAATTGGGACTCTGTGTTAGGTCCTTGTTCTCTGCATTTCTGGTGGGAATGGTGGTTCTTGATTGGTCCCACTCTGTATTCTCTGGGATCCAGCTGCTGCTTTATGGATTAAGTTCTCTGGTTTTGAAGATGCTCAGAGATGGCTCTGGATGGATACCTGAATGCAAACTTGTCCTGCTCCCTGTGAAGTCTGATTGGGGTAAAGTTTGTTCACTGCTCTCTTTTCTGAGCTTTGCAAGCTGCCCACCAGGGTTCAGGTCTGGGTGATACCAGTTAGGCTTGATTTTGGTTGGAAATCCAGTAGATTGTTGCTATCTCTTGGCACAGGTCCTCTCCTCAGTGCACACTGGAATTTGGACTCAGGTCTGGAGTTAAAGTGACCAAGCTGCTACACATCAGGCCTGTCCCTACCCACTCTTAAACTGTTCATTTCCCTGATACATGCCCTAGTTATTATTCTAGGACCTAGCATGATCCCTCTGCTTCATCGTCTTCTGACTAGACTTATCCCTAGTCCCCAGGAACCACTATCTATCTTTTTTTGGTTGTTTTACCTTTTGGAGGGGGGAGGGCAGGGTAGTTGGGGTTAAGTGACTTGTGCAAGGTCACACAGCTAGTAAGTGTTAAGTGACTGAGGCCGGATTTGAACTCAGGTCCTCCTGACTCTGAGCCAGTGCTCTACTCACTGTACCACTTAACCACATCACAAGGATTTTTTGTTGTATCTATTTCTATCTCCTTTTACTGTCCTATCCCAGGGATACCAAACCCCCAGATACTAAAGAATAAACCTCTTTCTTCAACCTTAACTTTCTACTTCCTCATTCCCATCTTTCTCAACCCTACCTCCCATTGTCTACTTTAGTTCTGCCCAGCCCTTCCATTGTGTTCTCTGGAAAATCTGCGTTGTAATTTACAAACTTATTCTCATCTCATACTATTCCTTTCTCTCTCCTATCTTCTGTAATTTACTGATACTTTCTCCTGATACAGCTTATCCCATGGTCGTACTGTCTAGGACTGGCTACACTTTCTCTCATACCTCTCAATCACTGGGAAGGCAAGGAGATGGCTAGAAAGAGAAACAGTAAACCAGGCACTAAACTCATTGAAGAAGAAGGGAGAATGTTTTGGGGATTGATGGATAATGGCCACCAGGATCTCAAGTGGGTGATAAATCTGTATAGTGAGTGATGGCAGTAGAGGGAAGTCTGGAAGTGGCATTGGGGACTAAGGAATATTCCACCACCTCTACAGAGCTTCAAGCAAAACAGTCCAGATTAACTCTGTGGCCAAAGCAATCAAACCTATGCAGCTCTTCACTCACCAGGATTCTGCTTCCTCCAGTTAAATTTCATCATTTCTTTCTATACAGAAAAGCATCTGCAAAACCTGACTTCCCATTTCTGCTTTTCCCTTGGACCAGAGAGAGGCAGCAAAGAGTAGCAAGTACTTGGAGGAGGATTTACCTCTAACCTTAATAGATGGAAGTGGAGAGCAGTATTTGAAACCAGAGCAGCTGAAACCTTATCAGCTTGATTGCCCCTGCTGCTTGTTACTTCAGAAAACTCCAGTAGAATTCTTTTTGCCCCATTGCTGAGTCTTCCTCACTTTCCCTTTCTTCAACTTTTGATCTCTAACTGTATCCAGTGGCTTAAAACATAACCTCCTGGGGGCGGCCAGGTAGCACACCGGCTCCAGTGTTGAGAAGACCTGGAGATCGAATCCCGGGCTCAGACACTTAGTACCCACCCAGAAACACCTGGCCATGTAACCTTGAGCAAGTTACTTAACCCTGATTGCTTAATAATAATAAAAAAAAAAAACATAACCTCCTGGTACTGTGACTCACCTTTTGCTTATGGGGTAACATCTCAATAAATTTTACCTAAAAAATAAACAGTCCTTATTTAATCATCCCTCAGTCTTCAAATAGTTATGTAATTTCTTTTGTTTTTCAGTTTTACTGTAAGTCTTAAAAGTTATATGCAAATGATTTAGAGGCCATAATACCCTGCAGCTCCGAGGTTTTTTAAAGATCCTCAGCTACATTTTAATATCTTCACACATACCATCACTTTTTAATAAAAGAGCTTCTACTTTTTTAGTACATCAGAGTATTAACATACAAATTGTCTCCTTCCACATGTTTTACAAAGTGATTTATTTAGTCTTTATAGGTATGCCACAATTTGCATTTTCTGTTACAAATTGCTCAAATTTCATCTGAAAATAATTCTTTACAAGCTTACTTTAGCAGTTTTTATTAAACTTTCAGTCTCCTACTCCCATTGAGGCATCAAAGTATATATGGAAAAGTAAAATTACATGCTTTTTTTTTTCTTTTTCCTTTTTCTTTTTTGAGGGGGAAGGGCAGGGCAGTTGGGGTTAACTTGCCCAGGTTCACATGGCTAGTATGTGTTAAGTGTCTGAGGCCGGATTTGAATTCAGGTCCTCTTGACTTCAGTACCGGTGCTCTATGCACTGTGCCACCTACCCACCCCCAAATCATATCCTTAACTAGTTGATTTAATTATTTTTCTTTATGTAACCAAACTTATTTTTTCCCCCTTTTTTCAGCATTAATCTGCTCTGTGTAAAAAGGCAGTAAGGACAGTACTTTTTACGTTAATATAACTAAAACCAAAATATGCTATTTTCTTAGTGTAATGGTGTCCTTAGGATCTGTATCTTATTTGGAGCCTTTAACAATTAATTAAATTTAGCAATTTAATGATTGAATCCCCAATTTGGTTGTTTGGTTGATTGTCCTTTGTTCTCAAAGAGGACAAATGACATCGCTATGTTAGAGTAAACATATGGTGTATTGGGCTGTAGCTGATCACACCAATTACAAGCTTGGAAGGCTACTCCACAGTCAGCTACAAATAGTCTACGTAAACATTTGGAGTGGAGATGTCTCTAAATTTGTGCATCTCATATTTCTTTTGAGCTACTGCAGTTCTGCTTTGCATGTAGAGTACAGTGCTTTCTTTGATGCAGACACACCATGCTGGGTGGTACTTTGACTATGTCCCACAATTGATTCCAAAGTTCTTTAGAGAGATTTTGAGTGTCCTTGTATCACTAATTCTGACCTCCATGTGAGCCCTTGCCTTGTATGAGTTCTCTGTAAAAGTCTTTTATGCAAACGTACTTTTGGCATTTGAGCAATGTGGTTAGCCCATCAGAGCTGTGCTCTCTGTAGTAGAGTTTGAATCCTTGGCAGTTAAGCTTGAGAAAGGACCTCAGCGTACCTTATTTTGCCAGGTGAGCTTCAGAATATTCCTAAAACAATTCAAATGGAAGCAATTCAGTTTCCTGCCATGGTGCTGATAGACTGTCCAGGTTTCACAGACATACGAGGTCAGCACAACAGCTCTGTAGTCCTTTAGGTTACTTTTCCTTGGGAGTCTCTATAACACTGAGCTAATCTTAAAAATAGAGATAACTAGTTACAAAACAGTTAACAAAGATGTTAACTTGGAACTCGGGAAACTATTTCATGTGTTGTGGTACTATCAAAATATCTTTTTTTCTATTAGAGATTTTCCCCTTGCTTTGGATGTTGGCTCTGGAAGAGGTTATATAGCACATCATTTGAATAAGGTATGTTTTTGTGATGATTTTTCTTTCAGAAATAATAAGTTTGTTGATATTTTTAAGTAAAAAATGTTTCATCTCAGTCCTTATAAAATGATAAAAATATGCATAACATTTAAATTTTTACTTGTTAAAATAAATGTAACATAAAAATGCTAGAATCTGTTTTCCATTTTTCCCCTAATGACTCATTTTTATTTATAATAATTTTATATTCTTTTTCCAAAAGCTAATGGTAATTATTCACTTTCTTTTTTTTTTTTGTTATAGGTACAAAGTGTTTCTATAGTCAGTTTTCACGAATGGTTATATTTGTAATACAATGAACGTTTGCATTATATCTATTTTTAAAAAAATACTTTATCCATAATTCACTTTCATTTTTATGAATTTCAGATTTAATCAATGATTCCCATCAAGAAATAGTAAAATTGAAACTAGAGTAGGTACTTAATAAATGTGAGTTGCTTGACTAACTGAATAACCTAGGGTATTGATTAGAGATACTCAGTTTTTACATTTGTTCTATTTTTTTGTTTGACAGTGCAGAATAGACATGGATTGTAAATTGAACTGAGTCCTCTCTCAAACTACAATTACCAAATATGTACTAATACTTAGTATGGTACTGTGGTGGGCATCCTGGATTCTTCAGTTTACCTTAAAGCACTTTCTGTGTACAAGGCATTATATAAGATGCTGGGGCTATAAACAGTAAATAAAACATTTCCTGCCCTCAAGAAGTATATATTTTATGGAGGTTTGTGTATATGTCTGTCTTACTCTTTTCCGTTCTCTCAGAGCCTGATTCAGCTCACTTATGAGCAGTTTTGGTTTTTAGATTGTGATTACCCACAATGATGTTCTTCATCTTTTTAGTAAAGATTAGTTGTATACATTTTAAAATTTATCTCATGTACCTAATTGAATTTGTTTTATTTAGAAATTTTTACTTGATAAGGTTTTTATTGCTGAAAAAATCATTTATAATTTTATTCTCTTTAGCAATTTCAGTGGCAAAAGTATTTTTATCAAGTTTAACCAAATTTGTATTGTTTTTCTGCAGGAAGTTGTTGGGAAATTTTTCCAGGTAGACATTGCAGAAAATGCTTTGGTATGTAGTTCATAACACTATATTGGTATCAGTTTAATGATGCATTCATTGAGTTAATACTTGGCATTCTGTGAAATGAATCTCAAACTTTTTTTAATTATAGAAAAACACCTTAGAAACCGAAATACCCACTGTCCATGTGTTGGCTGATGAAGAATTTCTTCCCTTCAGAGAAAATACATTTGATCTGGTTGTTAGCAGTTTAAGGTTGGCATTTCATTTTTACTTTATTTCTTTTGATTCTCTATCAGTAATTATGCCTACAAAGGTTTAATTTTAAGAACAAATAATTCACTCTGCATCAATTCAATGAAAAAATTAATAACTTTGAAAATCTGTAGGATATAAAGTAAATCCACACATATCAGCATTTCTGTGTAGTATCAGTAGAACCTAGTAGGAAGAGATAAAAAGAAAAATTCCACTTAAAATAACTACAGAATATATAAAATAATTGGAAGTCTATCTGCCAAGATACATACAAGAATTTTATAAATAGACCTGTAAAACATTGTTTAAAGATGTACGTGGACCTAAATAATTAGAAAAATATTAATAAGAATGTATATAATGAGTCACTATAATAAAAAATTATATTAAAACTACAAATGGTTGCTTTTAAGAAGTAGAAAAAAATAAAATTTATGTGGAGGCAAAAATAAAACGTTGAAGAAAATAATAAAAAGACATGGAAATGAAGGGACCTAGTAAGTAATGCCAGATCTAATTCTCAAAACAATTTGACTTTGGTTAAGATAATTTTTTTTTAAAAGAGATCTATTAGTGTAGTAGATTGGCTTTTCCATAATTAGCTCTTTTTGTCTACAGCTTTCCCTTAGAACCATTTCTTCCTTTGTGCTATGTATCATATCCCTTCTGCCTTCTGATTTTCACCTGAGTCTTTTAATCGCAGATTCTCTAATTTAGCAGCTGATTATTGTAATTTTTTAATGAATGTTCACTAGTCATATATGGCTTTTTTCACATAGGTGGGCCATCACATTTTTACCAGCATATCCATGCCTACACCCATTTTCATTATTGCCAGGACATTTTCCCCCACTATTCCTGCCCTGTAAAATGTAGATATTTATAGTATTCTCCCATTAAACAAAAATTATTAGGAAACATTGGTTTAATAGAAATAGTCCACTGTTAAGAAGGAAGGAAGTTCTAGCCTCCATTCTATCATTAACCTGTTGACCTAGAGCAAGTCATTTCAGTTATAGTGTCCTATAATTTCGATGTGGAAGTAACCTTAGATATATTCCAGTATAACCCCTGATTTTACAGATGAGGAAACTGATGCCCAGAGAAGCTAAGTGACTTGTGCAAGACCACATGGGTAAATAACAGATCCAGGGTTCAAAGACTTGTATCTTTAAAATTAGTGATCTTCTATCACAACCAAGTTTCCCTTTTGTAAAATGGAAATAAATCATACAGAATCTTAGCTCTACTTAAGAGACCTTCTAGTCCAACCTGTACGTAAAAAATAATTCCTACTACAACATCCCTGGTAAGTGGTCATCTAGCCTCTCTCTCTGCCAGAAGAACTGAGAAGAATGCCTACCTCCCAAGGCAACCTACTTGACTTATATTTTTGACACCCCACCTCCCACCTCATTGAGATCTTTTAAGTATAAGATAACATAAATATGGATTTTGTTTGTTCAGTATTTTTTAGTCACATCTGACTCTTTATGACCCCATTGGGCTTTTCTTGGCAAAAAAATTAGAGTGGTTTGCCATTTCCTTCTCCAACTCATTTTATAGATGAGGAAACTGAGGCAAACAGGTTTAAGTGACTTGCTCAGGGTCACACAGCTTGTAAGCGTCTGAAGCAAGACTTGAGTAAGAGTGCCGGCCCCAGAGTCGGTTTGACCTGGGATGGAATCCGGGCTCTGATACTTAGCACCACACCCAGAAATAACTGGCCGTGTAACCTTGAGCAAGTTACTTAACCCCAATTGCTTAAAAAAAAAAAAGACTTGAACCCACAAAGCCCTGTCTCCAGACCCCATGCTCTGTCCACTGTGCCCACCTAGCTTCCCCATTGTTATGGATACATAGTATATAAGCTCTTGGAGGGCAGATATTCTATTTTTGTCTTTGTAGCCCCCACAAACTAGCACAGTACTTGTCACACAGTAGTATATGTTGAACTAATGCAACTAAATGGGAAACACCATGAAAAATAAATTAGAAAATTATTGAATTTTATTAAAAAGAAGCAATAACTTCATTTGGCTCAGGCTATAGAAGATGTTAATACTTTCCACCTAAAGTAGGATTATAAGAATTTCTATCAATTTAGATTTGTGTGATATATGCTTATGATTTATTAATAAGAATTATATAATTCTTACCTAGATGGTTGATTACCTAAGGACATTCAGAATACCATAAAAAAATGACAAACAGCAATGTATGGTGTTTGTTAAATTCTTTGCTATATTCTGTCAGTTTCTGATTTAAATATTGGACAGAACTGTGTCCCACAGGAGGTAGACTTAAATTTTATGTAATATTTTATGTTGTTTCTTGACATTTTAAAAAAAGTAAATTATTTAAAGTCACTGAGTTAGCTTAACAGTAAAATTTCTTAAATTGTATTTTACCTTTTTGGAATGTTTAGATCTGCTAATAAATTATACTTTTCAGCTGTCGACACCTATTTGAAAGACCTTCATCAAATGGAGAGTATTTCTAGAACTGAAATGTATTTTATTGTTAAAATTGCTAAAGCTTTTGAACTTACAAACAAGTCCTTGTTTTTACAATTTTTGGTAACAAGAACTTGGTTAAAAGTAGAGCTCTTGCTATTTAAGCTAAATGTTAGCTGTGGTAGCATTTGGAGTTAATTTTTTTAACTTAGCTAATCTAGAATCAGGACACCAAGTCACCAGATTTAGATCTGGAAGGGACTTTAGATATTGTGTAGTCTAATCCTCCTTATTTAACAAATGATCCTTCTGACTCCAAATCTGTCACTATTTCCTTTGTGCCATACTGGTTCCCATTTAGACAGTTTAAGTTACAAGTAAAGCTAGTAGACTGAATTTCTTCCTAACAGATGGATATTATAAAGGATAGAATTTTATAGTTAGAAAGGACCTTAGAGATCATCTCATCCAAATCACTCATTTTACAAATTAAAAAATGAACTCTACAGAGTTAAAATTGTTTGCCTGAGGGTCCCATACCTAGTCACTAGCAGAGATGGGACTAGAACACAGGTTTTCTTTCAGATAAAATGATGAGAATTACTAGGATAGAGTTTTAAGTAATTGAAAATTTAAAAATTGTCCCTATGCCTCTTAAAAAGTATGACAGCCCCCAGTAGACTTATCCTAGTTTTAAGGCACTATTCTTCAAGATTAACATTTTTTTTCATTAAAGTATAACAGATATGTTTTTATATTTCAGTTTGCATTGGGTGAATGACCTTCCTAGAGCATTTAAACAGGTGAGAAAAAATATAAATACATCTATTTATTATAATTTAATAGTATTATTATGGGCCTATCATTAAATATACTATAGTCATTATAAGTTTTAAGAAATTAATAAAGCTACACAAACTCTAAACTAATTTAGTTAGTTTAAAATTTGCTTATAGACCAAATATGTGGAATGTTATCTTAGAATTAAAATCAGTAAATATTTATTGACTTAACTATGTATGGTATTTTAGTAGGTGGTCTGAGGGATACTGAGAAATATTAAAAAAAGGTTCTTACGATTAAAAACTTAAGGAAATAAAGCAAAAATATATACAACCATATGACAGAAGTATAAGAAATATAGATAAGTTAAGTGATTACTTGCCAAACTAGTGGTAGAAGTCAGTGTTCTCCAAATTTTTTTATTGCACATTTCTATCAGTTAAAAAAAAAGTATTCATCCCCAATGCATATATATATTTATTTACAAATGATAAAAATGGATTAATGTATTGTCCATTGTAATTATAAAATCAACTTCACAATTAGTCAGCAAGCTTTTATTAAACCCTAGATACTATGGTATAAATATTAGATAGGTTACACAGCAAATACTCTTAAAAATAACTGGATGGGGGCAGCTAGGTGGCACAGTGAATAAAGCATCAAGCCTGGAGTCTGGAGGACCCGAGTTCAAATCCAGCCTCAGACACTTAACACTTACTAGCTTTGTGACCTTGGGCAAGTCACTTAACCCCAATTGCCCTACCTTCCCCCCTCCAAAAAAAACCTGGATATTGTAGTGTCCTTCAGGTTCAGTATGCCAATAGTATGTTGTGACAGCCAATAAAGCTAATTAAGAGAGTTACAACTTCTTTCTTAGGAGAAATACAACTTCTAGGAACAAGAGAGGTGATGGTCCTATTATACCTTTCTCTAGACCTAACTTGTTTTTGGAAGTATTGTATTGATTCTGGATACCATAGTTGAAGAACACCATTGATAAGGTAGAGAATGTCCAGAAGAGGGTCCAAGTCATATGATGTTAGGGAGAAAGCATTGGGCGTGTTTAATCTGCATAAGAGAAGATGGGGTGGGGGGTTGGGGAGGAACATGACAGCTCTCTTAAAATATTTGAAGGACTCTCATATGGAAAAGGGATCAGACTTGTTACGATTGTCAAGAGGACAGAACAAGGAACAATGGATGGAAGTTTCAAAGAGGTAATTTTAGATTAGATGTGAGGAAAATTTCCAAACCATTAGAGTTGTCCCACAGTGGAATGATCTTCTTTGGGAGGTAGTGGGTTCTCCCTGCTTGGAGGACTTAAGACAAAAACTGACACTCACTTGTTGAGCATATTGTAGTGGGGATTCTGTTTGGTTGCATATGGTTTGGACCATGTAACTTCTAACTATAAAATTCTTTGATTCTGTGAATTAAACACATTAGAAAACTTAGAAAATTAGAAATTAAAAAGAGATGAAATCATATTTTATTTTAGAATCCATAGTTAGCCAGTGGTGTTTTATTAAGTGGAAGGCTGATGTGATCTAACCTGCACCTGAGGAAAATCACTTTGAAATATGGATTAAAGAGAGGAGAGTTGAGGCAGAAGGGTCAGTTAAGAGCCTCTGTTAATAGTCTAAAAGGTGATAAGAACCTGAATTTGGTTGGTGTTTATGTAAACAGAGAGAAAGGGATATGCAACAGATATTGTGCAGGAAGAAATGAAAAGATCTGTGAAGTTGGGTAGCTAACAGGGAAATTAAAAAGATGTGGGTTTGGGCAGAAACGTAATATAAACCGATCTGTAGATCACAACTCATCCATACCCACTTGCCCTTTGAAAATTAAACTCCCTTGAAATTGAAAAAAAAAAACATGCTACCGTGTTTTCCCGATAATAAGACCTATCCCGAAAATAAGCCCTATTGAGATTGCTACTGTAGTGAAGGTGATCCCCTGCACTACACGCTACATTACAGTAGCCTCTGTATGCACCGCCCCCCCCCCGAAACGCATGCCGCGCTCCAAGCTGCATCCAATCAGAGCTGCAGCAGTGAGCGCGTCATCCTGTTCTTTCCCAGTGATTTGCTTATTGAATAAAGGTACATTTTTTTGTTCACATTTACCTGTTTATTAAAATTGCTGTCAATGTTCATTAAAATAAGCCCTCCCCTGAAAATAAGCCCTCTGGTGTTTTTCTGTCCAAAAAAATTAATAAGACAATGTCTTATTATCAGGGAAACACGGTATTATTCACTTGGTCATCGTAGAGCACAGATCCCACCCTTTAAGGGTGTGTTCTACAGTCACAAGGTGGTCTATTCAGGACTTCTTAAAAATTTTCCACTTGCCATCCCTTCAGCTCTTCTTAAATGTAGGATCATGACCCACAGCTTAAGAAGTGCTGAATTCTATGGGTAAGTGGTACGTGGGAATATTTCCAGTGACACCTGATTTCAGCCTTTGTGGCTAGTTCTAACTTTCCTGAAGGGCCCAACAGTAGACTCACAGGTGTAGTAGCATTGGGATCTCTGCTATACTATTTGGGGTTTTTGCTATAATATTTCAGGAAGGAATCAGTAGACTCTGTCTTTGCTTGTTCCCAGTTCTAAAAGACTTGGGAATTTTTCATTTATGATTTCTTGACATATAATGTACAGGTTTTTTAAAAAGTCATTGTTTTTAGAGAGCCAGAATTTATTAAAACAGTTGCTAGATTCTGGGCACTGTGCTTGGTGCGGAGGTACAGAGACAAAAATAAAATAGTTCTTCCCCTCCCACAGTTTCTGTTCACTCTGGTGGAACAACATGTGCATATAGAAGTAGATACAAAATAAAAACAATATAATTTTGTGGGAGAAAGCACTGGTAGCTGAGAGGAAGGTAGCACTTAAGCTGAGCTTTGGATGAAATGAGGACCTCTTAAGAAGTTAGAGGAGAAGGAATATTCTGGGAGAAGAACTGAAGAGGGTGAGTGTGGCTGATTCCTGAAAGGAATCATGTAATAAAACTACAAAGGGAAGTTAGAGCCAAGTTGGGAAAGATTTTTAATGCCAAATGTAGAAATTTGTATTTGACCATAGAGGCAATAGGAAGCAACTGGAGTTTGTTAAGTAGGAAAATGACATGGTCAGATCTGTACTTAAAGCTCAGAAAAATAGTTTTGGCAACTTTGTAGAAGGTTTGGAGTAGTAAATGAGGCAGAGCAACCAGTTAATTAGGAGGTCATTGCAAGTTCAAGTGAGAAGTGATGAAGGACTGAATTAATGTGGCCATGACTGTAGAGTGGAGTAGTAGATATAAGACTCTAGGCAATTGATTGAATTTTTTTTTAATTGTAAGCAATCAGGGTTAAGTAACTTGCTCAAGGTTACACGGCCAGTTATTTCTGGGTGTGGTGCTGAGTGTCTGAGCCCGGGATTCGATCTCCAGGTCGTCCCAACACTGGAGCCGGTGCTCTTACTCGCTGAGCCACCTGGCCGCCCCTAAGCAATTGGGGTTAAGTAACTTGCTCAAGGTTACACGGCCAGGTGTTTCTGGGTGGGTGCTAAGTGTCTGAGCCCGGGATTCGATCTCCAGGTCTATCTCAACACTGGAGCCGGTGCTCTTACTCGCTGTGCTACCTGGCCGCCCCAACTGATTGAATTTTTGTAGGATAAGAGAGATAAGGAGTCTGGATTTTTGGGAGGGTGATGAGACTCTTAACAGAAACCAGGAGGTTTGGAAGAGGGGTATGTTTGTGAGGAATTAAATAAGTTCTTTTGAATATGTTGCGTTTGAGATATTTATAGGATATCCTTTTCAAAATATTCAATAGGCAGTTGATGATATAGTCCTGAAACTCAAGGGAGAGACCAGGGCTGATCCAGGAGCCATCTGCAGAGAGCTGATAGGTAATTAAACCAGTGAGAACTGATTATCAAGTGAGAGTATAAAGAGAAGAGGAAGCAGCACAGAGCTGCCTGTGCTTGTGGGTGGATGTGGATGTGGATGATAAGCCCACAGGAGACTGAGAAGGAATGGTCCCAGAAGTAGGAGAACTGAGGGAGGGTATGTTGTCAAATGAAAAGGGGCAGGAAGAGTTAAGGAACTTTCCTTCTGTCAAATGAATAGGTAATAAATAATCAACTTGGGATTTCAAATCAGGACGCCATGGTGTTCTTTCCACTATAGTAATTAACAGATACTGTAAAGAGAAATATGGTGGTTAACAGAAATAGAGAAGCCAGGATGGAGATACGCCTTGGGGAAAGATGACAAGTTTTGTTTTGGTTTTTTGTTCAGGAGTTTTTAAAATGACATGACACTGCCCTCTAGTGGAAGCTCTGTATAGCATTCAAATTATGCAGCCAGCCTACTTTCTGTATATGCATTTGAATAAGCTTACACTTAAACTGTAGGAAAACATGGATGATATTATAGGGGTCTATTATCCACAAAAGGTGAAAGTTCCTCAAATCCTACTCTGTTCTCAGGTACTCTGATTTCATCGCTGAGCTGGGAAATGACATTCTACTAAAAAACGGAATGCAAGGGTCTGGGGAGGGCAGCAGGGAAACAGAACCTCTTGTCTGTCCCTTTAGAGTTTGGGTAGAGTGCCTATGCCAGGATGATGCCAAAGATTTAGAAAAAAACCAGAAGGATGCTGAGTTTGTCAGTCTTCTGCAGCAATTTGTTGAAGGTCTAAGTCCTGAACTGTGTCTTATGTGAAAAAGTCATGAGAATGGAGAACAAGGGCATTGACATCCTGGTTATGTAGCATGTGTCCAGGATGCTAAAGGTTAGTTAGGGCAGGAAGAACAGGGTATTGTAGAATATGTAGGACCATTGAGAACAGTGGGACTAACCAGCCTCTGTCCAGTTCCACCTCCCTGGTGTTGAAGGTTGGCCTTGGAGATGAGAGCTAAATGGATAACAGACCAGTAGCAGGATGGCCAAGGATCCCACCTGGAGAGCATAAACAAGCATAATAGCCAGTGGAGCAAAAGAGAAGATAATGACCAGGTTTCTGAAAGCTGTATATTTGAATCCAGTACTTCTGGTGTAGAGAGAAGCCAGACTGGACACCAAAGAAAGATGAGGGCCAGGTGTTTCATCTTGAGCATAGATGAGTAGTAGAGATAGGCAGTGCCTGTGTAGAGGAAGATGCCTTCTTACAGCTCCAAGAGATCCTCTGTTAGCATGTGGTCATTGTTCTTCATGTTGTCAGTGCCCTTGGAGGAATTGTAGGTGTTGATGCGGTGCTCTGCAGCACCCACAGAGTCATATCTGAGCTGCCAGGAGCCATGGGGCCAGTGTGTGCTCAGGGCCACAGGGGTGATCAGTATGACAGACCTCTGCTGGCCCTGCAGCCGTTCTCCTGCTTGATCACAGCCACCTCCCGAGTTGAAGCTCTCCCTTGCTCAGTGTTTGAGGGAATAGTTGATGGAAACACTTAGCAGATAATTAATACCGTGAAACTAAAACTTGGGAGAAAGATATATGCTGATAAAGCAGACTTGGGAGCCATGTACAACCTTATGTAGTAGGAAAGCACTGAATTTAGAGTCAGAGTAGCTTCCTGTTCCAGCTCTCTGTCTCTTATTCACTCTTTGACTGTGGACAGGTCACTTGTACTATTTGGTGGAAAGTTCGTTGTTTTATAAAAGCATTGTATAATGTGAAATAACTGTTACCCTCTGGGTGTGGCTGAAGAGTCTAAGAAAATGTACAAGAAGAAAAAAACCAGAACAAACTTTAAGAGTAACTTCATTTAACGGGAAGAAAGAGGCAGAGCCAAAAAAAGGTGGCTGTAAAAAGGCAGTTGGCAATAGCCAGTGGAGTATATATTTGATGTGCTCCAAATACTGCTTTTTTAGCATTTTAAAATGTTAAATTCAAGTTCTTTATCTTGACTAGGAAGTCAAGATTATGGGGCCCATCTTACTGTAGGATCTCCCTTCCTTATCAAAATCAAGTATTGTCAAATGTTTTACTACATTCCAGAATATAGTTTGAACTATCAGGGGTTGAAAATTTTGATTAAGAATGTGATTATAGAAATTAGTTTTAAAGGCAGGAAAATAATCAGTTCTGACATCTTTTCAATTAAAAGACAGAGGTATCCTCATTTTTGTTTCAGATTGTGCAGTGTTTAAATGTACAAATGACTACTCCTAGCTATGTGATGTCTGAATGAATGAATTGCACTACATTAGTTGTCATTTACATGTAGAAGTTATTGATTAGGACATCAGATCTTTTAATGTATTTGCCAGTACTCCCTATGTGAGTGATAATTATTAATTGTTGCATGCCTAAATAAATTTACTTTATTTGTCCTCTACTCCAGAAATGTAAGTAGAATTAATTTTGGGATTAGTACTTACTCTGAACAGATTTTTTTTTTGTCTTACAGATTCATTATGTTTTAAAACCAGATGGAGTATTTATTGGTGCAATGTTTGGAGGGGATACACTCTTTGAACTTCGATGTTCTTTACAGTTAGCAGAACTGGAAAGAGAAGGAGGATTTTCTCCACACATTTCTCCTTTCACTGCTGTCAGTGATCTGGGCCATCTGCTGGGAAGAGCTGGTTTTAACACACTGACTGTGGTAACTATTAAGAATAAGAATCAAGTAACCTTTTACGTGGACAGTTCAGAAACAACTAAAAAATTTTCTTCATTTTTGAAGGACTATTTGAAATACTGATGTTATCATTTAAATTCCAAGTGCCACGATTTTCAGTTAAAATCTCCTATTCGTATCACTTAATTGAACTCCAGGGATTATAATTTAACCTAGGTAATTCACTTTTAAAAAAAAAAGCATAAATGCAGTTGCCTCTCTTTCAGAAAAGATGGTGAGGTCCAGGAATAGGGGGGGAAGCCCTTCTGAACAGAGGCACAGAGAGTTGTATTAGAGGTCAAAGACTAGCCCAATGTGGTTGGAGCATAGATTATTTGGAGAAGATTTAGAGATAAGATTATAAAAGTACAATTATACCAGATTGTGGAAGGTCTTAAATGTCTGGTAGAGGTTTAACTTTATCAGCAAAGAGCTACTGAAATTTTTTTTGTAGAGGAAGTAACATGACTGATATGAATAATAGTCAGCAGTCAGTAAAAATAAATGCTCGGCACTCTGCTAAGCATTGGGGATATAAGAAGGGGCAGAAGACAGCTCCTTCCCCCACAGAGCTCATATTGAAATGGGAGAGACAGCAAGGAAACAAATATGTACAAGCAAGTTATATACAGCTATATAAATGTACTGTACACAAGCTATTATATGTTATTTCCCATTTATGGAAATATTTACCAGAGGGAAGGCACTAGAACTAAGAGGAATCCAGAAAGGCTTCCTGTGGAAGCCAATTTTAGTTGGGACTTAAAGGAAACTAGGTGGAGATGAGAGCAAGGGCATTTCAGATATGGGGGACAGTCAGAGAAAATGCCTGGAGCTCGAAAATGGAGTTTCAGTAGCCAGAAAGTAAGTTCAACTATATTGAAGAATGCATGTAGAGCAATAAGGCATAAGAAGACTAGAAGGGATATAAAGGACTTTAAATACAAAACAGCATTTTTGTATTTGATCCTGGGGGTGATTGGAAGCCACTGCGATTTAGGGAGTAGAGGGGGGATATGGTCAAACCAGTGCTATAGGAAAGTCACTTTAGTGGCTGAATGAAGGCTGCATTGGAGTGAAGACAGACGAACCATGCAGACACCAGTAGACTGTTACTGTAGTCCAGGTGTTGCATAGATGAAGTCAACAGGCCTTGCCAGTAGATTGGAAGTGGAGTTGGAGGTAGTTAAAGATAATGAGGAGTTGAAGATAACTCCCAGCTTTTGAACCTGAGTTTTCTAGGAGGATGGTGGGTGGAGAGGGTTTAGAAAAAAAAATAAGGAATTTGGTTTTGAACACGTTGAGTTTAAAATATCTACTGGACAGCCAGTTTGAGGTATCAGAAAGGTAGTTGGAAATATGAAATTGGAGGTTAGCAGAGAGGTTAGGGCAGGATGGGTAGATTTGAGAATTCTCTGCGTAGAGTTGATAATTAAATCTGTGGGAGCTGATTAGTTTACCAAGTGAAATACTATAGAGAGAGAAGAAAAGAGGGCCCAGGACAAATTCCTGATTAAGATTATAAAAGTTCTTTATTATAATAATCTTTATATTCAGTATATAGAACAGTATATTTGCTTTGCATATGTAACTACTTAAGGTTTTCAGAAGTCAGTTTCTAACATTTATATGAAGAATGAATTGAAAAGGAAAGAATTGAAGTGAGTAGTCCTGTTAGAAGGCTACAGTCATGAGACAGAAGAATTGTGAACTAAAATACCACTATAGTTTGGGAATATTTACCATATTCATCTTTTTGGTCCCCGAGAGAAACCTCCCCACTATTACAGTTCAATACAATAATTTATATCCATCATGTATATCTAAGAGTCACAGGTTCTTAACTAGTTATTTTTTATTTACTGCTTGATCCTCCTTCCCTAGTCAGTTATTTGTATTATATGGACATCCTTTCTCAGGCATAACATTTTGAAAGGGACATTGACAATTAGTCAGTGATCAGTTATTAAGTGTGTATAATATGCTAGGCTAGGGATACAAATATGAAAGTGAAGGACTATCTTCAGGGAGCTTATTTGTGGTGGCATTCAGTGTCTTGATGAATATGTACAAGGTTTTTGGTTTTTCTTTGAGAGGAGAATGGAAAGACTAGGAGATCAGGAGAGCTTTCTTGAAATACTTGTGTTGAACCTTGAAGTTTGAGCTTGAACCAGGGGTTCTAAAAAATGAAGGTGAAGAGGGAGAGCATTCCTGGACTGAGGTGACTAACTTTGTCAAAGGCATTTAGGCAGAAGATGGAGTGACATGGATATGAAATAGAAAATTGACTAATTTCACTGGAATAGAGTAAGTGAGGTAGAGTTATATAATATACTTAGTCTGGGAAAATAGTCTAGAACCAGATTGCAAACGGTGTTAAATGGCAGAGAAGTTTCTATCTAATTGAAGAGGTATCAGGGAATTAATGAAGATTCTTGAGCAAAGATGTGATCTTAGTTAGATCTCTGCTTTAGGAATATTAATTTACAGCTCTGTGGAGGATGAATTAGAAAGAAGAGAGACTGGATTATAGGAAAGCAAATTAAGAAGTTTTTAAAATAATCCAGAAGGAAAGATGATGAAAGCCTGAACTAGCATACTTTTTATGAATAGAGAGGAGATTAGTGAGAAAAATATTGAGGAGATAGATTTAACAATACTTTGGGAACTGATTGGCAAGCTAGATTGTTTCCAGAGGAGGGCAACAAGGATTGGTGAAAGGTCTAGAAACAATATCAGTTTTTAATGGAATTGAAGAAATTATAGAAATGAAGCTTAACAGTTCACTTCAATATGCACTTAGTAATCTACTGCTTGTTATGCCATGAATATACAGAGACAAAAATCCGCCCCCCCCCAAACAATAGCTCCTTAGGGAAGGGTACATGTAAATAAATAGGTACATGCTTGATAACTTCAGAAAGAGAGAACCAAGTATCAGAAGTATAGAAAGAACCAGAGTATCAGAAAACATTTTCTATAGGAAGTGATAGCTCAGCTCATCATTAAAGGAAAGTAACAGGCAGTGGTGAGGAGGGCAAATAGGGGGTTGGGCGGGGGGAGGGCGCAGAGAGCAGAAGGGCTAGAGATGGAGAGCAGCTCAGAAGAGTAAAGCCTGAGTATGCAAGTGACAGCTATCTTCATGTATTTGAAAAGCAATCCTGTGGCACTGGATTAGACTAATTCAGACCTAGAGAATATAATGAGGACCGGTGGATAGAAATAATAAAGTATCAGATTTGGCCCAGTATAAGGAAGGAAAGACTACCGACTTAACAGAGCTATTGCTAAATGAAATTAACTTCTTTTTAAAAATCCATTTCCTGTTTCTTGAAATGTTTTAGTAGAGGTTGAATGACCACTTACCACAAATGTTAGAGGGATTTTCTGCAATAGGTAGGTGATCTTACAAGATGACATCTCAGTTCCATCTAAAGTTAAGGAAATTCTCTTAAAGGTCAAAATTATATTCTCTCCCTTTTTTAATAGGATACTGATGAAATTCAAGTTAATTTTCCAGGAATGTTTGAAGTGATGGAAGATTTACAAGGTAAGGGACATTCTTTTAAAATAATCTTTGATTTGTTATATTTTGTTTTATATAGCGTCACGATAGTTGAACTAGTACTGAAGCATTAGAATCTTTTTTATATTGCTTAGCCTTCCAGAAATTAAGAAATAACAAATTGATGACTTTACAAAAAAGAAGTCAATCTGTATGTGTTCTCTCTAGCTAGAAATTACTTTAGTATGTTGTATGTACGTAATAATTGCTTATCTGTGTATTGTTGTATCTCTCACCTCTGATAGATTGTAGTTGCCTTCAGGGGACAGGGACAGTTTCACTTTTGTCTTCATGTCCGTCACCACCTTGCACCTTTGTTCAGGCACAAAGGCACTTTATAAATGTTTGGAGCTCATGATTTGGGTATACAATTTTTAATATACCAAATTTTGTATTTAACCAGGAGACCACTAGTTTGGAACCTGGGAAATTACAGGCAATTTAAGGATTAATAACAATACCTTAGACTTATTTATCCCTTTTACAATTTTCAAAGCACTTTAAAATAGATTATCTCATTTGAACCTTACCACAAGCACTGAGGTAGGGTGAAGTATGTTTTATTCCTATTTATGTGACTTACACTCTTGCTGAGAAATCACTGCAGCAAGTGGGTAAAACCAAGACTTAAAACTTAGGTCTTTTGACTCCACTTATTGGACTTTTTTAAACTCTACCTTGCTGCCTTTTACATTTCCTTCTTTGTGGGAAAGTCTTCATTGCATTCATTATGTATATCTTTTATGATATGAATTGCCTTGAAAGTAGAAGATTTCTAAACCCCGGGAAATATTGGTGCTTAGCAGCCTTAAAGCTGTTTTTATTTTTCATACAATCTTTTTTTGGTCTTTTTGGAGGGGGGAAGGCAGGGCAGTTGCGGTTAAGTGACTTGCCCAAGGTCACACAGCTAGTAAGTGTTAAGTGTCTGAGGCCAGATTTAAACCCAGGTCCTCCTGACTCCAGGGCCAGTGCTCTATTATTCATTGGGCCACCTAGCTGCCCCAATTTTTTAAAAATCTAGAACAGTCTGGGGCACATGTCCACAGGCTGGTATGTAGACTATGTTTTATTAGTACACAGACTTAATTGCCACCTATTAGAATGTAAGCTTCCCTGTTAGAATGTAAGCTCATGTGTAGGGATTGTTTCCTTCTTTGTATTTGTATCCCCACCACATATTATGGCTCTTTTGTACCCTCTGACTTGAAATCTAGCAGTCACCCTTCAATCCTAGTTTAGTGCAATGCTTCTTTAACTGTGGGTCACGACGCTGTATGGGGTTGGGAAAAATTTGGCAGCAGTAAAAGGTTTCTGAACTCACAGCAACTAAAAATTAGTTAAAAATCAAATGTGTGATGAATCTGAGGTGTTTCTGTAGCATTGGTTCTGAACATAAAGTATGTGCAATTTGCACTATGCATGCTGCCAAACCACACAATGCCAGTAAATGTTGCCAAAACGTTAAATGGGGTCAAGAGTGGAAAAAATTTAAGAAGCCCTGGTTTAGTACAAAAAACGGTTTGTAGTCAGAAGACTTTGGGTGTGAATTTGGTGTTTTTATAAACTATTGTTCCAGGACAAGTCCATTTCCCTTTCTAGGTTTCATTTGAAGGGGTTGGTTTAGATGATCTTGAAGGTCCCTTCCAGTACTAAACACTATGATACTGTGATTCTTCATTTGATAGTTTGAAGCACAGTTAAGAATAGTAAAAACTATTTTTAAAAAGCAGGAAATGTTCTCAAAAGACAATACTGTGTCTCCTTTGCATCCCTAACCTAAACCTAACCCTTCTGACTCTAACCCTAAACCCTAACCCTAAATGCACCTCCTGCCTCCCAACTCTAACCCTAATCCTAAATTTGTGACTCCGTAACCCTAAATGCACCACCCACCCCTAAACTTGACCCTAAACCCAGCCCTAACCCTAACTCTAACGCTAACCCTAAACCCTAAAATTGCACACCTCTGGACTCTAACCCTAACTGTGCCTCCTACCTCCCGGCTCTAACCCTAACCCTAATTGCCTTAGCTGTCAAGTTATAGTAAACAGTTTATGCTCTGTATTCAGGAAGCTAATTCAAACTAGTGAAATCACAGGTTTACCATCATAAGCTTTTGGATTTCATATTATTCCCAGGAGGATCAAGGCTTGTGTTGAACATTGACTATAGCATTGATATTCTTAGATAAAATAGTGGACATATCTTTTTATCTAGCTCTTCGGCTTGGTTTTTAGAAACCTTTTGCATTGTTTTTGTCTTTTTCCATAATAATTTTGATTTGTCTAATGTGAATTGCCATTATTATTTCACAGAAAAAAGTCCAGATTAACTTTTACAAAACAAGTACTCATCAGCTGATGAATGAGTGGGAATTTGGAGGGTTTCACAGTGGTTTTAAGGTAAGTTCACTTATATTCTAGACAATACATCTAAGTATTGTTCATGTGAAACCATTAGTAAATGAAGAAATCCTTTTCGTAAGTGTTGTTGAACTTACCATAAAAGAACTGTGAAAGTCTTAAACATTCATCTGATGACTATATTTTCCTTCATCACAAAATACAGGGTAAGTCAGAAGTCCCTGTGCTTCTCTATTAAGCTATTTTCAACACAGCTCCACAGGAACCCTGTGTATAATAACTCATATTTCTATCAGAATACAAACGTGGTTATTTCAGCAAATTTTAGTATCTTGGTTGAACTAAAAGGTCTTAAAGTTCTGAACTTTAATGTCTATGAGTGTATAAGCAATCTAATATATATCTATGATCTTAAAGAAATTTTTAATTTCAGCAGCATGGAAAAAATATTTGCCTTTGTAAAAAATTGAGTTTGCTTACATCTAATATGTTTGATTTCCATGTTAGAAAGTCAGACACAAAGTGGATTGCTACTCACAATAAAAAAAATTTCAAATTTAAATTATATTTTATCTGTAATGATCAGATATCAATGAGAACAGAATTCATTATAAATACTTCTGATTTTGAAAATAAAAGTTATTCATATAGAGGATTTGGGGGTGGTAGCTT
Organism: Petaurus breviceps papuanus; assembly: GCF_028583685.1. NCBI lineage: Eukaryota > Metazoa > Chordata > Mammalia > Diprotodontia > Petauridae > Petaurus > Petaurus breviceps. Next base: position 5,520,230 of record NW_027187378.1, read on the forward strand.
TTGGGGGGGGTTTGGATGTGTTTTTACTGGAAAGGAGATTTGGTTTTTCATCAGTAAATGAAATTTAAATTAATGATAATTGATATGCTAGCTAGTAAAATTGTAATTGACTTTGAACAACTACTATTTCAGTTCCTGAGGATTCTGGGCTCTCTTTTTTAAAAAGTAGTATCAAAGGCTTATTGTTGGGGGAACTAGCAAGTTTCTAAGTAAGAAAGAGAAACAAAGACAGCTTCAGTAGCTGACTTGATGGAGTATAATAAAGCCACTGAAACGTTAGAAGGAATAGCAGAACCCATTCTGACTTACCTTAAGAAATTTATTGTTGGGGTGACTCGGTGGCACAGTGAATAGAGCGCCAGCCCTGGAATCAGGAGGACCTGAGTTCAAATCTGGCCTCAGACACTTAACACAAAAAAAACTAGCCTTGTGACCTTGGGCAAGTCACTTAACCCCAATTGCCCTCCAAAAAGCAAAAAAAAAAAAAAGAAATTTATTGTTGAATTAGAAATGTTGGAAAGTTTGTGAAGGAAGTGACCACCCCAGTTTAGAATTTACAGTAGAGTTTCACATGCATCCTAGTTTGAGGAACAGCTGATTTCATAAGTTCAGCAAAAGGATAAGTGGGGTCTCCTGGCCTAAAATTTTATAGATAAAATCAAACCGTGAAGCATGAACTCTCAAAAATGCTAAAAGAGCCACCTCAGTTATAAGTTCAAGTCATCAGGTCCAGATGACCTGCAACCTAGGATATAGAAAGAGCTGGAAGATATGATTGCCAAGTTTTTTTTTAAGTTTATTTATTTTTAGTTTTTAGCATTTACTTTCATAAGTTTTAAATTTTCTCCCTCTTCCTTCCCTCCTCCCTCTCTAAGATGGCATGCAATCTGATATAGACTCTACATATACATTCCTATTAAACATTACTGTTTTCACATTAGTCTTGTTGTATAGAAGAATTATAACAAATGGGAGAAACCGTGAGAAAGAAAAGAAAAACAAAAATAAAAGAAAATAGTCTGCTTTGCTCTGCATTCAGACTCCATAGTTCTTTCTCTGGAAGGGTTGTATTTTCCATCATGAGTCCTTTGGAATTGTTTTATGTCTTTGCATTGCTGAGAATCTGAGAAGGGTGGAGAGTCTATCAAAATCAGTCATCGAACACTGTGACTATTACTGTGTACAATGTTCTGGTTCTGCTCACTTCACTCAGCATCAGTTCATGTTACTCTTTTCCAGGATTTTCTGAAATCACCTGTTCATCATTTCTTAGAGCACAGTAATATTCCATTACATTCATATGCCACAACTTGTTCAGCCATTCCCTAATTGATGGGTGTGCCCTCAATTTCCAGTTCTTGGTCACCACAGAAAGAGCTGCTATAAATATTTTTGTACGTGTGAGTCCTTTTCCCATTTTTATGATCTCTTTGAGATATAGCCCTAGAAATGGTATTGCTAGGTCAAAGGGTATGCACATTTTTTATAACCCATTGGGCATAGTTCCAAATTGCTCTCCAGAATGGTGGATCAGCTTATAGCTCCACCAACAATGAATTAGTGTTCAACTTTCCCACATCTTCTCCATCATTTCTCATTTTCCTGTTTTGTCACATTAGCCTATCTGATAGGAGTGATGTGGTACCTCAGAGTTGTTTTGATTTGCATCTCTCTAATCAATAGTGATTTTTAGAGCATTTTTTCATATGACAATAGATAGCTTTAATTTTTAATTTTTTCCTTGTTCATATCCTTTGACCATTTATCAGTTGGGGAATGACTTGTATTCTTGTAAATTTGACTCAGTTCTCTATGTATTTTAGAAATGGGACCTTTATCAGAGATACTAGTTGTAAGAATTCTTTCCAAGTTTTCTGCTTCCCTCCTAATCTTGGTTGCATTGGTTTTGTGCAAAAACTTTTCAATTTAATGTAATCAAAATCATCCATTTTGCATTTCATGATGTTCTCCATCTCTTGTTAGGTCATGAATTCCTCCATTCTCTATAAATCTGACAAATAAACTATTCCTTACTTCCCTAATTTGTTTATAGTATCAGCCTTTATATCTAAATCAAATACCCATTTGGACTTCATTTTGGTATATGGTGTCTATGCCCAATTTCTGCCAACAGTTTTTGTCATACAGTGAGTTCTTATCCCAGAAGCTGGGGTCTTTGGGTTTATCAAACAGTAGATTGCTATAATCATTGACTACTGTCTTGTGTGTTTAACCTATTTCACTGATCCAGCCACTCTATTTCTTAGCCAGTACTAGGTAGTGTTGATGATTGCTGCTTTATAATACAATTCAAGATCTGATATGGCTAGGCCACCTTCCCTGGCATTTCTTTTCATTAATTCCCTTGATATTCTGAACCTTTTGTTCTTCCAGATGAATTTTGATATTACTTTTTCTAGCTCTGTAAAATAATTTTTTGGTAGTTTAATTGGCATGGCACTGAATAAGTAAATTAATTTAGGTAGAATTGTCATTTTTATTCTATTAGCTAGGTCTAACCATGAACAACTTACATTTTTCCAATTATTTAGATCTGACTTTGTGAAAAGTGTTTTGTAATTGTGTTCATATTGTTCCTGAGTTTGTTTTGTCAGGTAGACTCCCTGTAATGTTAATGTAATTTGACCCCTTTGTATTGGCAAGTAAGCAGGTACTTAGCACTTAGTAATTGAACAGACCTCTGTGAAAGAAACAGAAGGTATGAACCCCTGTGCCTAAAGTAACAGGAAGGGGTTGGCTGAAACAAGAAGCTAATGCTGTGTATGTAAGATAAGCCCCAGAGAAGCATAGTCAGAATTTCTTGGTATAAGAATCTGGAGGCAGAGCAGCTACAGAAGAGAGAATCGAGAACTGAGCCAGAATTTCCTGAGAACTTGTGGTAGTGGAGCTTCTTCTGAACAGGAGCCCAAGAACCCCCTCCCCCCAGGCTGGATAAGATGATTCTGATTTTTTGACTGAGCTGCAGAAGACTAAGGAAGCATGACTAGGATGCAGGGACTTTGTTTGTGGCTTGGTTGAGCCTTGAAATTGTGAAGGATTTGAGATGGACAGGACCCTGTGAACTTCAGTGTGGAGCAGGACCTACCCAGAGAGCTGGACAAATATGGTATCAGTACTATATTTGTATCATAAAAGGAATTTGGTAGGACTCCTCCACCAGTTTTCCTAAACAGTCTATGTAGTGTTATAATTAATTGTTCTTTAAATGTTTGATAGAATTTGCTTGTAAATCCATCTGGCCCTGGAGGTTTTTTCCTAGGGAGTTCATTGATGGCTTGTTTCCTTTCTTTTTCTGAGATTGGGTTATCTGAGTATTTTGTTTCCTCTTCTGTTAATCTGGGCAATTTATATTTTTGTAAATATTCATCCATTTCACTCAAGATTGCTAAATTTATGGGTATACAGTTGGGCAAAATTGTGAGTCAATTGGCCATAGAGAGCAAAAAAGGTGCCATGAAAGTAGAGGATGGTTATGTTCTAACTTTTTTTTAAAAAGAACAGAACCTGTACACTGTAGGATAGTGAGCTTAACTTCTACTCCTGACAAAATAATGGAGCGTGTTAAAAGGTGGGTTAGTGAGCATCTCAGAAAGGAGGCTTTGATAACAAGGAGCTCAGTAGGACTTTATCAGGAACAGGTTTTGCCAGACTAACCTTGTTTTCTTATTTGACAGAGTCTTTGACTGACATAACTATTTAACTAGATTTTAGCATTTGACAAAGTCTGTCATATTCTTCTAATCTTGAGGCACTACTGCAAGGTCACCACAGTGTTGGAGTAATGTTGCCTGTGCCCTGTTTTGTACTGAGTCATGTAGTTTGAACTAGGTTTTATTTCTTGTGCCCCAGAACAGTTTTACATATGACAAAAACAAAGCAAAACTTAAAATAGGATCCAGCAACTGATAACTGGGAGCTGATATGGCCTTGTGGATATAGCACCAAAAAGACCTAGATTCAAGTGCCACTTCTCACAGTCACTACTCAGGGTCCTAGACAGAGTATGTTTGGAGTTACATTACTAGAGGGAGTTTCTTTACTAAGAATTCGCTATAGTATAGTAACTGTACTAATGATATCACATGCCCAATCCCTATCAAACTTATAGCTACTATTATAACCTGCTGAGAGGCTTATGCTTAAAAGCATAAGCTTTAAAAGCTTAAAGCATTTTGTGGGATTTATGATTAGGCATTTTGCATTTCACCTTAACTTCACATTGTTAAAATGATTCCTGGAACATGCCTGCTGGTAAATCATCAGATTTAATCCAATCCTCACATCAGTGTCCATCCTCTAATAGAACACGGAAGAAGTTGCTGAGGATTCATCTCTTAAATTGATGAAGTTACCTCCAAACCCTGACATGTCCATCTTGGATGCTTATTTGTATAAGATTGGGAACAAATCACAGAAAGAGAAAGGGTAGCCAGGGGCCCACACATAAATTTGCCCAGTTGAATTACCCTACATTAACTGCCACATGGATGGAGTTGCCCATGACCCTGAAATGAAGAAAGACTGCCTTTTCCCACCCCTCACTGGTAATCTCAGAAGTTATATGGTGTTTCCTAGAAAGAAGAAGGAAAAGAAGCTGAGCCAAAAGTTGCTTCTTCCTATCACGCTATGCATGGCTGATAATTTGGTATCAGGTCCTCCCAGTGCTCGGTCACCATATGGCCAGAAGTACAACCCACAGCACTCACATGGTCCCAAACCAGGAAGAGCAACTCTGACTATGCTTTATTGAATGGCCCTTGTACTATTCTTATGGACAAGATGCCTGGAGAGGAGCTAGATGATGTTAAATGCATTTGAAACTAGTCAGTAGTAGTTAATGAGTCTGCGTCGACTTTAAGGGAGCTCTTTAATGGAATATCCTTGCTGTTTAAAATTTGTTTGAGTGAGTTGGATATAAGCATAGATGTCATGCTTTTCAGATATGTAGGTGACGTGAAGCTGAGTGTTATGTAGCACAGGGCATAAAAATGTCAAGATCCAAAAAGACTTGGCAGTCTAAAAAAGGGAAAAGTATTGTGGTATGTGCATAAAGCCCTGGATTTGGAGTCATAGAATCAGGGTTTGAAACTTGTGTCTGCCACTTAATTCCTGTGTGATCTTGGGCAAGTTATTGAGCCTCTCTTGGGATTTAATTTCCTCATCTATATAATGAAGGAGTTAGATGAAATTACCTCTGTAGACCTAGCTCTAAAAAATGTACTCTGATCTAAAAGGTTGGGTTCAGTTGTGTAAAATGGAATTCAATGCAGATAAAGAGAAACTCATAGTATTCTATATTCGTTGATTTATGGGGTAAAAAAAATTTCAGAAGTACAAGGTAGGTGTGGCTAGACAGCAGTTAGAGTAGGAAAATATAAAGGGGCTTGTTAGAAGTCAGCACTGTGCTACAGAAGCTGTGCTGCAGTAATGTGGTTTTAAGCTATATTAAGGAAGGCATAGAGGGTCAAGAGAGGCCTAGATTTATATCCTGCCTTTCATACTTAATAGTTTTATGACCATGGGCAAGCCTTTTTAAAATCTCTGAGCTCCAGTTTTTTCATTGGTAAAATAGAGATAATACCTTTTACTTCTCTTATAGGGTTATTAGGTTCAAATGAGATAGTACATCCAAAGTGCTTTGCAGACTTTAAAATCATATATAAATGTTAGTTAGCATTATTAACATGGGAGGTGATACTGCAGTCTTGTTTCATGGGGTTTTGGTGATTATGGGTCTAGAAAACTAAATGTATACATTGCATTTGAATAAATATGATTAGTTTTGCTAAATTGCTTTTTTTGTTTTTCTCATTTTATTCTTTATTTCAAGGTATGGGTCTTGGGGAGAGGCAGGGGAAGAATGAAGATAATGTAAAAGCAAAAGATAACAGTAAAACAAAATAGCAGAGTGGAGAACCTGTGTTCAAAAACTACAACTGATACTTACTACCTTGGTGTTTTGGGGAAAGTCTCTTAGTTTCCTCAAGTCTCAGTTTCCTTATCTATAAAATGAGGGGCTTGGATTAGGTGGCTGCTGAAGTCAGCTTTAAATCTGTGAACCTATGATAATTCCATACAATTCTGACAGGGACAGATAGCATCTGGAGTTTTGTGTTTCATTCTTGGAACAACATTTAAGTGCAATAGTATTAAGTTTTGAGCATCTAGACAAAGGGAACTTGGAAGGATAAAAGTGCCATATGCAACCTATTCATTTATCATATTTTTATTACATGAGTTAACCACCTATTCAAGCCATACATTTCTTGTATAATATCTTTAGTTCCAAGCTTTGTCTCACACACATATATCTACTACCATCAGCACACACCAAAATGGTGGACAGATTAAAAAGGTCCATGAGGAGATCTGACTGCACTGTAATTGTACCTGCTGCCACTGTGACCCTTCATTTTGAGACCTGTGGTGTATTGAAGAGCAGTTAAAGTAACAGAAAAAGAAAAGACTTGGTAATGGAGGTGAGGAGGGAAATAATGATTTCTTTTCTGATATCTGAAGATCTATCATGATCAGGAAGGATCAGCTTTGTTCTGGTAGACCCCATAAAATGGAACCTATTGGATCATTTAGGTGTCTGACCACTGGACAGGCTCTTTTTATCATCATTTACATTCTGCCCCATCTACATGTACAGATAGATCCCTAGAACTCTGTCCTGGGCCCTTGTAATGGTAAGAGAATTTGAAGATCTTCCCTGCCCTTTAATAGGCCTCACTTGGAGCCCAACAAGAGAAGCTTGCTTAGGGGAGGTTTATTTTTCAGGAAGGCCCACACCTTTTGTTACCCTGTAATTAGGCAGTGGGTCACAAAGGTTGTGATGTCTTCTGACCCTAAAGAAGTGTATATATACTCCCTGAAGTGAGGTTTTGCTTTGAGGCTCACTTATGGGAAGAGTTGTGTGATTTGGCCAGATGAGACTCTAGGCAGCCATTGAGCCCCCTGGCTTTGAAAATCCAGATGTTGGTGCTTCTCTCCTGGTAACTAACTATGTATGTATGTATGTGTGTGCGTGCAGGATGGCGTGCGTGTGTGTGAGTAAGTAGGTAGGTAGTGGTCAGATAGCTAGAAGCCTTGTCTGTTGAATTGTATTATTTTCTCTGTATTTTTTGTCTGCTTGTAATTTTTGTTTGTATTTTCTGAAGTTCAGGGTGCTGACTTTTCCCCCTGAACTAAGTGAATGATATATATGTTTGATTAAAGTAAGATTGTTAACCCCTTTTGAGTTGCTTTCCTTTAGAAGAACCTGTGCTGGCAGCCATCCTGGGTACGCTAGGGTGCTTGCTGCTACAGCTCTTAACACTGTCTCCCTCTGAGAGCTGATCAGCTCTCATAGGTGCAATTATGACTTAAATGCAGAGGATTCCCTTACCCAGCTTCAGTTCTGTTTCACCAACTACAGCCTGGATTTCTCCACTAAAGTCCTTTAGGCAGTCTCAAACTCTATATATCCAAAACAAAACTTTTCTGTTTTTGTTGATTACACCACTATCAGTTACTTTCTCTTTCCAGACTTACCCTCCTACTCTCTGTCACACACACTTTGCTCCAACTAAACTAACTCACTTGCTTCTCTGCACAGAAGACATCTTTTCTTCTGTCTGTGCCTGTCCCGAATTCCTGGAGTGCATGCCCTCCTTGCCTCCAAGTCTTGTAACTCTTATGTCTTTCAAGGCACAATTTAGGTGCATCCTCCTAATTTGGTAGTGTTACCCTCCTTCTTTTCTTGCTGGAGCCTCCCTACCCCCCTTATTTTGCAACCATACACTTAGCAGTATATGCTTTGTGTCCCCTCTAATAGACTGTAAACTCCATGAGGACAAGGACTTTTATTTTTCCCTTTTTATCCTTACCACTTAGCAGAATAGGTACTTGTCAGATTGAATAGAAGTAGGCATATAAAGTAAAAATCACATTGTGATAGTTTTATTATTCCCCTTCAAAAGTGGCTCACAATAAAGTTCAGAAGCACTTGTAAAAGAAAGCAATTTTCCAGTTGTAGAAATTAACTTTAAAAACCTTGTTGTATGGCTGACTTAAATGAGACAACTTACTACAAAGGAAATATGTTTGTGAGATTTGGCTCCTGAAATTTGACTTTCACTGCTTGGCTTAGGAGGAGGAGAGGCTTTAGGTATCCTTATCCTTGCCTCTGAATCTCAACAAAACAACAAAAAAACCAAACCACCTACATACTAAAACAATGGCAAAGTTATTAAAAGATTAAATTATGAAATTCAAAACCTTAAGGAATTTACTCTGTTCTCTAAAGCCTATTGTGTATTTTTTTTTAGGTATGGGAGAGAGCAATTGTTCTTGGAATAGAAAACCTTTGCTTCATAGAGAAACGATGTTGGCAGCAGCAGCAATATATCAAGGTAAGAAGAAAGCTTAATGCTCCATGTATTCCAGTTTTTCACCAAGGGAGCTCTTTATTATCTGACTAATGTACATTCCCTGTGACTTCAACAGTTACTTTCACAATATTTCCAGATCCATTGTCCCTTTTCTTACTGACCTCCATGGCACAGATAAGGGAGGAGTGCATTGTGACATCCCCAAATAACAGCTACTCCCTTATTCCACAACTCCTACCTCTAATAGTGTCAACTATTGAATATTTTTACATGAGTCATTTGTAAAACTCTTGGCACCACTTGTGTTTTACTGTAAGAAATAGAGCTTTAGGGGGCAGAGTCAAGATGGCAGAATAGAAGCAGAACCTCCCCACTGCTCAGGCTTCCACCTTGCCCAATTCATGTAAAAGGGGACTCTGAACAAACTTTGGAGCTGCAGAACCCACAAAATGACACAAAGAAGCTAACCTCCCGCTGAGGACAGTCTGACAGGCCTGCAGGAATCCAGCGCAGCGCTCTGGGAGCTGAGCCCAGCCCCACTCCAAGGCTTCGGCCCCAGGGCGGGTCTGACCAGCCGCTGGCTGGAGGGACTTCAGATCATCAGCAGCTGTGGTCGTTTCCAGATTTATCAACACATAGATGCGAAGGATTGAGAAATCAGTGCAGTCTGGACTTTGGGACGCAGTAAGTGGGAGTGCGAGAAGCCACCGAGACTCTGGCACAGCCAGCCAGCTCCACGTGGCAGCTTCAGCTCCTGGCCTGCAGAGTGTAGGGGGACCAAGCACCAGTCTGAGGGGTAATCACTCTTGCTTTAACCTGCTTGGATCTGGATTGCAGTATAGGGTGGAGGTCCTGGGGTGTGTGTCCAGCTTTGTGTGTGTCCAGCTTGCCAGAGCATGTGGAGGCTTCAGAGAGGGCACCCAACTAATACCTCCAAGCAGGTGAGAAAACCCCAGCATTTGGGATGAAAGCTCTCCTGTCTGGTGGCAGAGTCCTACTCTGGCAAAAAGCCCAGGGGTCAAGTGACTGAGGGGCGACATGACCAGACAAAAGAAGCAAAACAAACAGAATATTCCAACGTTAGACTTATTGGGGACAAAAAGGAGCAAAGCATGGAACAGGGGGAAGACAGTGAAGTCAGAACTCCTGCACCAAAAGCTTCAGAGGAAAACACGAGCTGGTTACAGGCCATTGAGCATCTGAAGAAGCAGATAACAGAAGTGGAGGAAAAATTGGGAAGAGAAAATTATGAAATGAGAGTCAACAGCCTGACTGAGGAAAACCACACCTTAAAAAACAGACTAACTCAGTTGGCAAAAGAGGCTCAAACAGGCAATGAGGAGAGGCCTTGAAAAGCCTTGAAAAGCCAAATTTGCCAGATGGAAAAAGAATCTCAAAAGCTCAATGAGGAGAATCGTTCCCTCTGATTTAGATTGGAGCAAAGGGAAGCTAGTGACTTTAAGAGAAATCAAAATGATATTAAACAGATCCAAAGAAAAGAAGGCAATGTGAAATATCTCATGGGAAAAACCACTGACCTCGAAAAATTGATCCAGGAGAGATAATTTAAAAATTATTGGACTACCTGAAAGCCATGATCAAAGTAAGAACCTAGAAATCATCCTCCAGGAAGTTCTCAAGGAAAATTGCCCTGATGTTTTAGAGCCAGAAGGCAAAATAGGGGTTGAAAGAATCCACCAATCACCTCCTGAAAAAGATCCCCAAAAGAAAACTCCTAGGAATATTATAGCTAGGTTCTGGAATTCCCAGATCAAGGAGAGAATATTATGAGCAGCCAGGAAGAAGCAATTTTAATATTGTGAAAACACAATCAAGATAACACAGGATCTGGCACTTCTCCAGCTTCTACACTGAGGGATTGAAGGGCCTAGAATAGGATATTCCAAAGGGCAGAGGAGCTGGGATTAAAACCAAGAATCACCTACCCAGCAAAACTGAGTATCATCTTTCAGGGGAAAATATGGTCATTCAGTGGAATAGAGGACTTTCAAGCATTCTCAATGAAAAAAACAGAGGTGTATAGAAAATTTGACATCCAGATACAAGAAGCAAGAGAAGCTTGAGAAGGTAAATAGGGAAAAGAAATCATAAGGCACTGATCAAAGTTGAACTATTAACATTCCTACATGGAAAAATGATAATTGATACTGATGAAACTTTTCTCAGTATGAAAATAGTTGAAGGGAAGAGAAATATATATGTCTATATTGGAGGGTATATGGGCATATGATACATATGTAAATATGTGTATATATGTTTACAGGTATACATAGATAGAAGGCACAGTACCAATTTAATAGGAAGGGATGATACTTAAAAGGGGAAATTAAGAGGTGAGAGAGGAATATAATGAGAGGAGATGGAGAGAGACAGAATGGGGTAAACTATCTCATAAAGAAGAGGCAAGGGTAAAGGGTTACAATGGAGGGGAAGAACAGGAAGGCAAAAGGGAATGGGTCAACCTTATTCTCACTGAATTTGGCTTGGGGAGGGAATGAAATACATCTCAACCTACAGGAGAGTAGGAGGAAGGGGGGGATGAGAGGGGACATGATGGAAGGGCAGGCAGGCTGGGGAGGAGAGAAGTTGGAAGTACTCACTTTTGAAAAGGGATGGGATCAAAGTAGAGAATAGAACAAGTGGGTGGTGGGATAGGAGGGAGGGAAAGATAGTCTTTTACAATATATTTACTTTTGTGAATGTTTTGCATTAGCTACACATGTACAATCTATACTGAACTGCTTATCTTCCCAGTAAGGGTGGGTGATAAGGGAGGAAGGGAATGAATCTGGAATTCAAAGTTGTAAAATCAAATGTTTAAAATTATATATACATATATACTATTATTAATACTATCTTACATGTAATTGGGAAAGAAGATATACAGGCACTGGGGCATAGAGATCCACCGTGCCCTACTGGAAAAGGTATGGGAGAAGATATGGGAGAGAGCAGATTGGAGGAGGGGGTATATCCTGTGGGACTGCTATTCTGGGGTGGTGGGTAGGGGAAAAACAGGGAAAAAATTTGTAACTCAAAATCTGGCAGAAATGAATGATGTAAGTCAGAAGTTAATAAAGCATTTGAAAAATGAAAAAAAAAAAGAAATAGAGCTTTATTGAACTGAACTGTTTCTCCCACTTTTTTGAATTTTGTCAATTTTTTCCCTTTTTAGAAATGTATGGAAATGAGGATGGCTCAGTACCTGCAACTTTTCAAATCTATTACATGATAGGATGGAAATATCACGATTCCCAGGTAGCATTAAAGAATATAGTTCTTAACATGTTTAGATGTTTTGTTTTATTATCTCACTTTTTTTTTAGGAAAAGAGCAGAGGATTTTGCTCAAGAAAGCAATGAAGGATTTAAAGCTAGTCTGAGCTTTGTGTGCTGCCTGGTGCAGAGGTAGAAGCAAGAGTACCAGATTTAGAAAGGACCTGGTGTCCTGCCGTTCCAGCCTCTGGTATTTGCTAGTTGTATGACCCTAGGCGCAACACTTAAAACTCTCTTGCCTTAGTTTTCTCATCTGTAAAGTGGGAATGACAATAATAATAGTACTTTGACTTATCCTTCTTAAGGTTGTTAGGAGGAAAGCGTTTTGTAAACTCTATAAAGTGTTATGACAGTATGAGCTATTATCCTAGGTCTAACTTTTTCTTTGCTTTGTTTTTAGGCAAGACCTGCTCAGAGAGGTTCAGCAACAGTATCATTTGGAGACTTGGGGAAAATAAATACTCTTATGTCACATGGGAAGAAATAGCTTTTGATCACAATAAAAAATCAAAACAAAAATTGATATAATTAATTTTTTTCTTCTCATCAAAAATTGCTATTTTCACATCTATCATAATTATATATTAAAGCAAGAAGCAATAAATAAAATGATTACAAATAAAATGATTACAATCCTTGCTAAAAAAAATAGCATGCCTATATTTAGTAATTATTCATTTTCACATGCTTTCTATTTTCAGTTTGATAACTATCCTCTAGTGATTTGGATAGTCTTGCAAAATGATCCAGAGAACATCTCTGAGGTTATCTTCAAATGTGTTAATTTATGTTGATGCCAAAATTGATGGAAAAGATTGCTGCTGCTGACATTTTTCATATTTTATACCTGCCTCTGTCATTTCTGTGGGAAGGCTGCAACTTTTGGGTGTGGGGGGGGGGGGAGTAGTGCAGCAGGGTAGAGAACCAGGGAGACAGAAAAGTAGGTAGGCTTCTCTCAAAAGCACCTGCTTATTCACTATAAAAATACAGACTTTTTACAATTTTAAATACATTGTTGCATGCTACTTCCTTTGTCAGGGAGAGGAGCAGAGAAAACTGGAGCCTTACTAATTTTGTCTTGTAAAACAATGATCTATTGGTCTGTTAGACCATCCTTAATTTTTTAACAGCTTAATGACTTTTTCATAGGGAAAGAATGAGTTGTTTTACAAAATGGTTAAAAAAAAAAAGACAGGGTCCATGCTTACCCAGTCAAATGCATTTTCTCCTGCCACTTCAGAGACATTCTCTGCTCAGAGACAAATGTCTCTGAAGAAGTTGAATGGTCAACTTCTCCATTTCCTCTGCTGTTTTAATCATTCTGCAAACTTGTTATTAAGTGCCTGTTATGGGTGTCTGGTGCTGAGGTGACAGACAAAAGTTAAACAGTCCCTACTCTAAAGGGTCAAATGAGTTGAGGCTACCAGGCAAGCTAAGGACAACATAGGGTTTTTTTCTGTTGCTTTTTGTTTTTAGCTGCGCTGTTAGAAAAAAGATCAAAGGATAGGAACTTTGCTTGGGGTGGATGTGATTGATGATGATCACTTAAAAACAACAACAGAAGGCAAAATGGCTCAAGATATTAGTGGATTTCAAGCGTGGTAAGATGCAGCGATGTGACGTGGTGGACAAAAAAGCCTAATTAAGCATAGCTTCCAAGAATAAGTGGGAGTGGGGAGCTACAAGGAGGTACCCAGCTAGGGAGCCTGCTTTTTATCGAGTCAGAACAAGGCCTTGGTACTGATGGAAAATGTTTCCTGGAAAGGAAGGCTTTGGGAGGAGTTGACAAATGAAGGTCCTAAGAAGGTGTTAAATATTAAAGCTGGAGTTAATTCTCTCCCTCCTCCAGCCCTTTTTTTGTTTTGTTTCTTTTTGTGTATTGTTTTCCCTGGTTCTATTTTAAGTTCCTTGAGGTCAGGGACTGCCTTTCTTTTTTCTTTTTTGTGTGGTTGGCACTTTGGAGGCTCTTAACTTGTTTACTGAATTAACTGGATCTGCTTAGGATCTTGGTGAGGGGAGCAGATAGGAGGGAAGTAGTATGGAGCCCTGGACCCCCAAAAGATGAGGCAAAACCCTGCTTATCATAGGACCCAGGGGTGGAGGTTTTGTTGGAAGGAAAAAAGTGTGACAGTTGGTGTTATGTGAGAATGGAATGGGCTGATTTAAGAGGTTTGGGGTTTCTTGTCCTTGGAGTTCTTCAAGAAAATGTTATAGATCCTGCCTCTTGTCAGGTGTGGCATAGTTGAGATTTGGTGAGTGGTATTCCTTTAGGCTGGGTGGGCTGCTGAGAGCCCTTCTAAACTCTAGGAATTCTAATTTTGAGAAGTGGCTTGGTGAAGGGGTAGGACTTGTCTCATTCGTCTCCAAACAGAAGCATCTAGTCCAACCTCTTCATGTTGCAAATGAGGAAAAAGTTCCAGAGAGACGTTGATTTAGAACCCAAACCTTTTGATACCAAGTGCTTTCCATTGTACCACTCTTGGAGTACTCTCCAAAAGGTCAAAGGGGAAAAGTCCTGTGTTTTTAACTTAATCTTGTGGCTGCTCAAATGTTGTACCCAAAACACGAGCAAGACCCAAGTAACAATTTAGAATTGAACCCTTTATTTGCACCATGTTGGCTGATCAGGCCCTGTTGGCTGGCTGATGGGGTCCCTCCCCAAATCTTGCAGCCCTGATCTCAGGCAAAGCCTCAGCTTTGAAAGGGATGCCACTCGCCCAAAGGTTAGGTATTACATAAGCAAGAACTTGCAGAGGCTAAAATCAGTGATTGGTCAGTACACACCTTGAAATTCCTACCACTCCCACAACCCCCTAGTCTCCCTGGGCAGAGTTCAACCCCAAAGCCTGCCCACCTCTGTGAAGGAGTGCTGGCTGGGGAAAGGCGGAGCTAAACCTGGCAGTCTGCTTCCATGAGGGAGAACTGATTGGGGGATGGGAAAGAATGGGGCCAGGTACAACACAAACACAGACAAAAAGTGGACACCATTATGTGAAAAATATTATTCAATGGAAACACTAAGAACCAAAAAAATAGAAATTAAGAATGTTCCATGAAGAATTTCTGTTGCCATCTGTTTTCAGTTGGGAAATGTATTTTGGAATCCAAATAGAAAAGGGAAAAAAGAAACCTATATAGGTGAATTTGAAAGCAATGCTTTTCTTAGAATTTTAAGAAAGGAAAATAGAAGACCGAAAACTATTTACAAGCAATATGCTTTGAGTTATCACTTACATTTTTGCAATATAGCCCAAGTGCTACATTGGTACCACTGAGAAATTAAAAGAACTAAAGGAAGCCTTTCCGTACTTTGAGAGAAGTCTCTGTGAAAGATTGTCCAGGATCAGAGAGTGAGGAGGGATTTCCCACACTGATGAAATTATCCTTTAAAGTAAATACTAAAGAGTCCCTTTACAGAGACTTAAAAAAGAGAGAGAGAAAAGGCTTATTTATGCAGATTTTCTGATTCTAATTCTCAGATACATTAATAGCTAAATTATAGGTTTGGCTATCTGGAATTCTTGGAAAATGAGTTGTTCTGGATAGCTGTGGGCAAATTTTCCCTTTTAAATACTTTCTCCTAAAACAACCATTTTAGATGGAAATCTTTCTTAAATGTAACTTACCTTCACAAATAGAATATACCAGTTTAACTTCTTGATGACTCAGGTTTGTTATCACAGACATGAGTTATTGTACTATATAGTAATGTTTTCAGTTGTTGGAGTCCCCTCAAGTAAGTAGCCTCAGTCTGCTTTCGTTTTTTGGTTTGTTTTTACTCCTGCACTCAGATTAATCCTGAATGGCTGGCCTCTAGTGCCCACAAGTGCTTACCTGTGTAATTCTTAGTAACACAACCAGAAAATTAGCCTTCTAGCAAAGGTATTTACTAAGGTTGTATAGCAAGACAACTTAAAGTTATTCCCCAAAGTCTAGTGAAAAATTTCCCACAAATACATAAAGGAACTGGATAGAGTAGTTACAGTCACAAAGTACATGTGTAGTGAGGCACATGTGTAAGGAATATGTGTCAAAGGGGTAACTTAAAACCTTGGTACTGGAAGAGCTTTTTTTTTTTCCCTCCCTAGAATCCTCATGAGTTTTCTTTAAGTGTGTCTCTCTTCAAAGGGTCAGGTGCCTTTGTAGTGTCCACAGCCAACACTTCTCTCTTGCTTTAAGGAGTCATAGCCCTTTTGGGCTACCAAAATAGATAACACTATCATTCCTGGATGGATGTATTGTTTCCTGACAGTCAAGTCTCAGACCTCAACTATTTTGACTATCTTTTTTGATCAGTTCTCACCAGGGACTGGGTCTGTAGGTGGGGTGAGGGAAGAATGAGAGAGAAACACTTATTCCAAGGACAATCTTTTTTTTCTCTCTGGAGCTTGACTCAAATTCTTGAACTGAATTTATTCTCCCATTAGACTAGTTCAGCCCTAAACTGGTCCACAGATTAACTTCTGTTTTTACAGTAGGCCGAGTCACAGTAACAAAAATGTAGTGCTAGGTAAAAAAGCATTGTAATCCTTTAAAACTGATAAAGGATTTTGTTCACACCTAGTTTATACTGTTGATTGATTCAGTCAAACCATCTGGGCCTCTTGTTATTATGTTAATTGGGGAGGGGGTTTGCCTACTTGGCAAATGAATTAACTCTAGGATTCCTTAATTGTGAAGTTCTTTAGTATTGTAAACTGAGGCAGATGCTCTCTTGAGAGAATTTAGACCTCTCCCCCAGAGGGGAAGCTTCCTAGAGAAGGCAAAGAGCATTCTTGTTGATAAGCAGTCCACAGTTAAAAGCTTGATAAGGAGATATCTCCAAATACAGGATATTCTGAGAGTCCCATAACCAAAGTTAATCGAGTCTTTGGAGATAAGTTGTCTCCAAAAACCGTAAAACAGGATGTGTCCAAGAGTCCCATAACCTACAGTCAGGAAAGTCTTTGACCGTATTATGTCCCTTGAAGGTCCATAAACCACCAAATGGCTCTGGTTCAAAGCTGATGGGAGCTTCCATCTGGGCTTGCCCTTGGTCCCTGCAAAGGTTGTTAGTATTGTCAAGCTGCTCGCTCTGTCTTAGATAATACAGTCAGTTCTCATCCTTCTTGGCTACCTGAATAATTGGGGAGCTCAGGAACAAATTCACTTGAACAGTATATTTTAAATTAAATTTTACTTCTTTTCTATAATGTTTTCCACAAAAAAAGGACAGTTGCAGAGCTTTTCTCAACATATAATACTACTTTTGTCCAGTAGGTGGAGCTAATTGCAATATGGTGAACACTTTTTAAACACTATGGTAATTATTATTGTAATACCTTTTTTATTATTATACAACAATAATAAGTCTAACACACTTTTATGGTTCTGTCATAGTAGGGACATGGCTACTCCCTTTTGCTGGGCCAGATCACAACCATTCCAAGCCTTATAGTGTCTGAATGTTATTCGTATCTTTCAATTTCTCTGTTGAAGATCCATCTAAGACAATCTCTGGGTCTTTTAATATTTTAACCTTGCACATAGATTATATCCTTGAAGGGAAGGGCTATTTTATATTCTTGTTGTAACCTCAGCAGATCACTTAGCAGATCACCTTACACCTAGTCAGTGTTTAATAAATGATTGTTTAATTGAATCGAGGGTACCAATTAGCTCTTGAGCTACCTAGCCAGGGTGGGGAATCTGTGGCCTTGAGGGCACATGTGGCCTGTTAGGTCCTCTAGAGCAGCCCTTTGACTGAATACAAACTTCACAATTGGCCCAAAGGCCACAGGTTCCCCACCCCTGACTAACCTCTCTAATTCTGGTTACATGACCAACTCAGTACAATCTTTTCTGATTGCCTATCCTTGTCTCATATCAGTTCTTACAAACAAGCCCTCACTAGTTAAGTACTTTAGCCTACTTGTGTCAGTTTAAATGTCCACACTAGAAAACAGTATATCACCACAAAATCATAGAATGTAACGTTATTAAAGGCTTTAGAGATTAACTAGCATCCAACCTATCATTCTACAAGAGGAAAATGTATATTGTCCAATATGACATTCAGCTGGAGGGATAATCCAGTAATTCCTATGTTTATGTGTGTGTAGAATGTATAACTGTCTTGGATAAACACTGAAGAAGGATGGACATTGAATCTGACCTAGAGTTGAATAGAAGCAAGAGAAATTTTATTATCTTAGGAAGATTCCTTTGGGAGACTTCTATTGGATTTAGTACCTAAATCCCATATGTAAACACTGGGAAAAAGGAAAACAGTCTGTAGTTTCAATATCCCCCAGTTTAGGCCCTGATCACATCTCACCTGAATTATTTTAATTGGTCTCCCAGTCTCCAGTTTTTCCCCTCTCTGATTCTTCCTCAACACAACTGCCGAATTGATATTCCTAAAGCACAGGTGTAACCATGCTCAAGGAGCTAAAGAAGCTTCCTAATTGCCTTTAAGATGAACTAGGAATTCCTCTGGCATTTTTAAACCCGTCACAATCTGACTCCAGTCTATCTTTGCAGGCTAATTATGTATTACTTCTCATAGTTTACTCTGTGCTGGCCTACTCATTAGTCCTCGTACAAACATGCTATCTCTTGTCTCCATGCTTTTGCACAGGCTCTCTCCCCTGCCATGAATGTTGTCCATCATCTCTGCCTTTTGGAATCCCTGGTGCCCTT
This sequence comes from Petaurus breviceps papuanus, assembly GCF_028583685.1. Lineage (NCBI taxonomy): Eukaryota > Metazoa > Chordata > Mammalia > Diprotodontia > Petauridae > Petaurus > Petaurus breviceps. Next base: position 5,538,603 of record NW_027187378.1, read on the forward strand.
TAAAGGTCATCTCAAATGCAATCTGATTCTGAAGGGCTTTCCTGATTCTCCTAGTATTCATGTCTCACCACCAAATCAAATGAGATACTCGTAAAAACAAACCAAAAAAAAAATATTCAGCACAGTGCCTGACACATAGCAGGCACCTTATAAAGGTACATTGCCCTCTATTTTGTATATTCTGTATTTTAATGTAAGCCCTGTAAGTGCAGAGACTGTTTCACTTTAGTATTTGAATCCCCAGTACTTAGAGTACAGTGTGTGGCACATAGTAGGTGCCTCATAAATACTAACTGATAGTTTAAGGGCTTTGTCTACATTCAGGAAAGAAATTAGTTATTCAAGGATACAAGCTGGGGGAGAGGAATTGAAAATTCACAACATCAAGGTCTAGAGCTGAAAAAATTCTCAAAAGTCACCTAGTCCAAACTGCACATTTTCCAGAAGAGTAAATTGAGACCCAGAAAGTACAAGGAACTTGCTCATGGTTACAAGTAGTAAGTAGCATAGCCAAGACTCAAATACAGCTCCCCTTATTACAGACTGCCTCCTCAAAACTACTATTTTGTAATTATACACAGATAGTAGCATAACATTAGTTAGTAACAGTTGTTACTGAAAATGTAGCCTGTAATTACTAGTTTGTAGTAATTAACTAAATTATGAACTCCCTGAGGACAGGAACAATATGTTTATTCATCTTTCTTTATTGATTTTAATGTTTAGCAGGATGAACACTTAAATATTGAATTGGATCTATTGAATACAGATTTGTCTTGACTTTTTAAACAATTTGAAATGGATGCTTCTAACAAAAACACTCCACGTTTGTAACAGATGTTAATTTGAAGAAATATCTTTGGACTTCTAATTTGAATAGTAACACTGGACCAGAATATTGGGACCTTGTTGCTGTTCATTTGTTTTCAACTCTTTATGATCTCATTTGGGGTTTTCTTGGCAAAGATACTGGAGTGGTTTGCCATTTCCTTCCTCAGCTCATTTTACAGATGAGGAAACCGAGGCAAACAGGGTTAAGTGACTTGCCCAAGGTCACATGGCTAATGAATGTCTGAGGCCAGATTTGAACTCAAGGAAGATGAGTTTTCCTGACTCTAAGCCTAGCACTCCATCCACTGGGCCACTTAGCTGCACATAATAATGAGAGCAGCAATGTTTGATTCAGTTTAGCAAGTATCTGTTAAGCCCTTGCCCCAGGGTGAGGCACAGTGTGCCATGCCTTGATAGAATCTCAAGGATTTGCTGAGGGTCATCTAAAGTTCCTTGAGACTCCTGTCAGAATGAAAGTCGAGCAGATCAGGACCTTCTAAGCACGGGGAGTCAAATCTGAGCTCTGTCTCTGTGATTGACAGTTTTTTTTTTGTTGTTGTTCTGTCAGTTTCTAGAAATTAGAGGATAACCAAAAGTATGTTGGTGAATGATAAGTTAATGTTGGAATTGAATTCCTGTCACTAACAGTGGGCCAAGTTATCAACAGGCATAGGTAACATGGCTGGGTCTCTGATCATTGGAAGCTGATAAAAACCATCTCATTAATTCCTATAAGAAATAGACTAGTGCTTCTCTTTTGCACAGTGCCTGGCACATAGTAAACGCTTTATAAATGCTTGACTGATCGCTGAGAGAGAACTAATCCCAGTGACTTCAGGAAAGCATCCATTTGACTTGAGGTGATCCCAAGGTCTATCAGAATGAAGAAACCAGTGCCTGCCACCAGCCCATATTCTGGTGGGGAATGTTTTGGAACTGTGACCTCATTTCCTGGGAATAGTTAGTATAGTAATCAAAGTTCAGTATGGGGCTGTACTTTGGCTCAGTACCAATCTGAACCCAAGGAATTTGGGCAGGCTCTAACTGACCTTGTGAATCCCATGCAACTATGTTCAGATCCATAAGATGATTCTCCCATTTTCAGCCTAGAGTTTCTGAGTAGCTGACAGTTCATTATTGGGAGAAATGTTGACACACTACATGCTTGTTGCCAGACTCTAAAATAAGCACAATGCTATAGAAGTACGGGGGTTTTAAAAGCCAGGGTTATTGTCGAGACCAAATAAATCAACTGACTCAATACTTTGTCATTTCAAAAGTATAATGCAGCTTCCTGATTACCAGTAAGAAGATTGTATCATACTTCTCCCTAAAGTATGTCTACTGCTGATATTATCAGGCCCTTCCTCATGGAAACTGAATCATGGAGAATCAACTCAGGAAAATTTGGGGGAAGACTTTCCTATAGTAGAGACGGAAGGAAGAAAGCATTTTGGTGACTCCAAACAGCTGCTGCCTAAAAACCAGATGATCTCTTATCTGCATACTCTGTCAATACTTTACCTGCATACTCAATCCAACCTATCTAACCCATCTCCAGGAAGGAAATATTGCCTCTCTCGCCCCCTTTAACTCACAACCAAGCTGTAGGTCAACGTTTTTGTGATTTTTTTTTCCTTTCTAAGAATTCTCATAATTTCTAGTTGACCTGATTTCATTTAGAGGAAATGTTAGTGGGGAGGGGGGAAGGAAAGGGTCAGTCAATATGTTTAGCCCAGGCTCTCAGATGACTTACTATTCAGTGCTGTATAAATCATTTGAAGAACATTTATTATTAGACATATTCCAATTACAAAGCAATGAGATACAAAAGTAGAGACCACAAAGACTTTGTCTTCAAGGAGCTTGTAACCCATGTCTCTCCCCTTCAAACAGCTGCTGGGGTGATTTTCTTACAACTCAGGTGGGAGGATTGTGAAATTTAGACTAGAATTGATTATTGATTGATTTAAGTATTGTATAAGAATTTTATCTATTCACTGGAATCAATATTTATGGATCAAATTTTTACTGAATTGTATAGGCCTCAGTAGTAAAATTTGTAAGAGTTTAACTTCCCTATTCCTATGGGCTAAAGTCTGACCACAAAGATCCAAATCGGTGAGCTTTTTGCTGACCGTGGAAGGGAGGAGGGGAGAAAAGGGAGAGTCAACCTGAGCTCAATATGTTTGCTTAGCAAAGGGCCACTGGTGATAAGTAGTGCTTACCATGGGACTTCCCAGAGGATGTTAGTAAAATCTATGTTTTTCCCATTGCCATGGGTCTTGGAAATGCCCTCTCTGAGTTAAACCCAATGTCAGCCCACACTTCATCCCTTCATCTCTGTGTTAGACCAGTTACAGTCTTAGTTTAGTTTGCATCACTGAACTGTTTCTGGTATGTAACCAATTATATAAAAGAGCTACTCTGACTGTCAGATCCTTGACTATGGTAATTACTAGCCTTGCCAACAAATGGATTGTGTTTGGACCTTTGTGCCTTGGTTTCTTTTTATTACAGATTTTTATTACAAAACAACATCATTCTCCTCAATAAATTCTCATAGTTCTCTTTTACCTCCAATATCAAATATAAACTCCTCTATTTGACATTTAAAATTCTTTGACCCAATCCATCTTTCCAACCTTTTTCCACATGATTCCCCCTCCCACTCCTTACAATCCAGTCAAACTGTCCTTCTTACTCTTCTTCATAAATGGCATTCCATTTCTCTTCTTCTTGCCTTTGAATAGGCGGCTCCCATGTGTAGAATGCACCCCTTCTCACCTTCATTTTATAGAATCCCCAATTTCCTTCAAGTTCAAGTGTCACCTCCTATATGACATATTCTTGATCCTCTGTAGATGATACTGTCCTACTGCCTTTTGAGGATCCTGAGATGTACCCAAGTGAAGTAATTGGCCTAAGGTCATTAAAAAACTGACTGAGCAAGGATTTGAACTCAAGTCCTCTGACTCTCGCTGACAACCCCTGGCTTCCTTCAAGCCTTGGCTCAGATCTTACTTTCTACAGGGGACCTTTCCAAGTCTCCTCTCTCTCTCCCTCTCTCTTTCTCTCTCCCTCCCAGCCAGATCCTTCCCCCCAGAGATTACCTTACATTTACACTGTATATATCTTGTATGTACATAGTTAATTGCATGTTGTCTCCTCTATTAGAATGTAAGCTCCTTGATGGCAGGAGTCATGTTTCTTTCTATCTCCAGAGCTTAGCACAGTGCCTGATACATAGAAAACATAAGTTTGATTAAATTAATTAATGCTTGTTGACTGACTTCAAGTCCAGTGCTACCTCTCTTATTCTGTCCTTAGTCTGAAAATAGCTAAATAAAATAAAGCATTTTATATGTTACTTTTCAGATTTCTCTAACCTAAGAATCTCCTAAAAAAGACCCAATTCTATGTAATGAAACATTGGCCAGTGAGATCCCAGTCCTTAGCAGCATAAGCATTGAGCTCCACCTGATGCAATGTCCTCTGTGGATATCAGGGTGGGGAGCGGGGAAGATATTGATTTCAGTTTTTGATATGTTTTATTTAAAATGTCTGTGGGTATACAGTTTGAGATATCCAACAAGTAGTTGGAGATGCAAGACTAGAGATCAGAAGAGAGATTAGGGTTGGATAAATAGATTTGAAAATCATGGCATAGAGGTGATAATTGAATCCATGGGAACAGATGAGATTACCAAGTAGAAAAATATAGGAGAAGAGGACCCAGGATAGAGCCCTTTGGGATACTCAGAAAAGAAGACTGAGAAGAAATGGTCAGACAAGTAAGAGAATTAGGAGAGAGTAATGTTATGAAAACCCTGAAGAGAAGAAAGAATCAAAGAGAAGAAGGGTATCAATGCTATCAAAGGCTACAGAGAAGTCATGAAGGATGAGGACTGAAAAAGGCTACTAGATTTTGCAAATAAATGGTCATTAGTAACTTTGGAGAGACCAGTCATGAAGTGATTCAATTCCATTTTTTTCATACCCAATTTAAAACTAAGTATACATATGTTGTCCCTGAAAATCAGTCTATCAATCAACAAACATTTCTTAAGTGCCTTCTATGTTTCAGGAACTAGGCTATGCACTAGGAATACAAAGACAAAAATGAAACAATTACTGTGCTTGAGAAGTTTACAATCTACAAACCCAGGAAAGAAAGGTACTGGCTATATAACTTTTTACCACTACTAAAAAACTAGTAGACTTGGCTAATCTATTCTACCTGGAAAGAGTAAATCTTAATAAAGAAATTGTTACAGAAATTAATTTATATATTTAGTGCTACATTAATCAAACTACCAATGGGTTACTAAAATGACACTGAATTCTATGTAATTATAATGACTAATCTTGATCCTGAGAAGAGATGAAGAAATTAATTACCCTTTTTTGGTTGGAAAGGGGGTGGAATGTTGTACATATTCTCAGAGGAAGTGGATGGTTTCACATAATTATTTTTCTTTGTTACAAGGAAAGGAGGAGGAAGGATATATCCAGAATTTATTCTGTAAAAGAAAGATATCCTATGAAAGGTATCAATACAACTTTTTTAAAAAAAGGATTTAATGATCATCATGGAACAGATAAAGTAACACTTTTCAAGTTAAGTTTCTATTCCAGGGAGAATTTTGATTGTTATATGAATTCGTTTGAAAAACCTTTTTGCACTACTTCACACACAAGAGAAACCCCAACCAACATTATCCCTTTTGAAGTGATCTTCAACTGCTAAAAAATAAATAGCTTTTATGAAAACAGAAACAAGTGATCCTTTTTCTCCATATCCTAATGATTATTGGAGTAAGCTGGGAAAATCATTCCAGTACATCAGAACAGATTTTCTATATAACTACTGGAACCAAAAGCAGTCATTGAAAGTCTAGAGAAGAGAGGGTAGGGTATTCAAGAGAAGAGAGTGTCAAATCAGCAGTGTCAAAGGCTGTGGAGTAGATAAGAAAGATGTGGATATGGAAAAGTCCAAATATACAAAACAAATTTAAATGCATTATTTTAATAGTTTTTGAGGTAAAAGTTTATAATCAATAACCAATGGGTTAATTTATTAATTAAAGCACCTACTCTATGCTAAATACTGTGCTAAGTCCCAGGAATACAAAAAGAGGCAAAAGATAGTCCCTGTCCCCAAGAAGCTTACAATCTTATGTAAATGTAGAAAGGCACAGAAGATAAAGAACAAGATTCCTGGGCAGGAAGCACTGGGTCCTAGCTCCACTTCTGACACATCCTGATATGCTTCTGGTAGAGGGAGCTCTTTTTATCAATGAAACCACATTGGGTTAAAAAAAAAGTAGTAAATATAATGTTTCTTGTTCTATATCTATTCCTCCCTCTGCTTTGGGGAGGAGAAGAGACTTTGAACTGGGAGTTAGAGATAGGAGATAGTTACAGGAAGAGACATAATAATTAACAATAGCTAACCTTCAATAGCACTTTGCAAACTGATTTACATATACTATCTCCTTTGATCCAACAGCCCTATGAGGTAGATCCTATTATTATCTCTATTTTATAGAAAAGAAAACTGAAGCAAAGTGAGGTTAAATGATTTACGTGTGTCATGCAACTAGTAAGTGTCTGTAGCAAGATTTGAACTTAGATCTTCTGTCCCCAAAGCCACTGCTTGATCCAATTCACCATCCAGCAGAAGGGAACGTGCTCAGATTCAGAGACAGGAATGCTATGTCAGATTTCTACTAGCTGGGACTGGTCACCGTAGTCCACTCTTCTTGCTCTATTTTTGGCTACCTTCTTCCAGGTGAGATCAAAGGTCACATCCAAGAGAAGTCAACTGAAACAAAAACACATTACTTCCTGTGGGAGCCCATTCTACCAAGACTCCAAGACTATGGAATAGGGAAATTGTGCCATGAATCTAGGTCCAGAGTGCCTCTAATGTTTCTGTGTCTTTATCTAAATCTTGGCTCTGCTGCAGGTACAAGTCAAGATCTAGTGGGTACTCTTTTGTCCACTTGCAAGAGGAAAGCTGTGGGGAACCAAACTCAAACCTCACATTTCTTAGAACTTGTGGTTAAAGAATTAGATTATGAAAAATTAGATTGTAAGCTCCTTGAAGGCAAGGAGCTTTTTTTTGTATTCCTAGCTCTTAGCACAATATCTGGCATGTAGTAGGTGCTTAATAAATATTGATTGAAGTTTTTGTACTATATGGGGGGAGGGGCTGAATTCCAGGGTATAGGAGAGCAGCAAGTTTGCAGTCACTTGTTATACTGTTTCATTACACATCATGTGATACTTATGTATTTTCTGTTCAATGCTGAATAAGACCACTGTATGCAGTTTCCAAACATTTGTCTATTTCTGTAGAAGCAATCCCCTGACTAGACCTCACTGGAGAATAGAATATTCAAGAAGGGGGTAGGGATCAGCAGTGATAGGGGCTCAAGAGTTCATTTCCTATTAGATGAGTCCACAAATCCATGTACCTCTTTACAAATCAAGGTTATCCCAGAGTTGGATAGGAGGGGTGTTAGAATTCTTAACTCTCTCTCTGACAATCATGATATGGAAAAATTTAATAATAAGCCTTTCAGCCCAGCAGGGCACATGCAAATTACCGGAGCAAACATGGGCTTCCCTAGGATTCATAGCAATTAGTTCCAGCTAATGGTTAAATACAATAAATAAATATCATCTCAAGTGAAATAATATCTGTAAAGTACTTATCACAGCACCTGCCAAAGAATAAGTGCTATATAAATATTTATTATTATGACTTCAAAATAAAAATATTTTAAAAGCAAGAATGCAAGTCAGCTAGCTAGTCACTTTATCTCTTTTTTTTTTAATTAAAATTTTTTTATTTGCTTTTTAGTTTACAACATTCAGTTTCTCAATCCCTTGAGTTTCAAATTTTCTCTCACTTCCTCTCCTCCCCCCTCCCCCCATGGCAGCATGCAATCAAATATAGGATCTATAAATACCTTCACATTAAACATTAGTCAGATTGTAAAGAGGGATTATAACCAATGTAGTGAGCAATGAGAAAGAAGAAATAAAACAAAAAAAAAAAAAAGAGAGAGAGAGCAAGTAGTTTGCTTCAATCTGCATTCAGACTCTATAGTTCTTTCTCTGGATGTATCCAGATAGTCCTTTCCATCATGAGTCTTTTGGAGTTGTCTTGTAACCTTGCATTGCTGAGAGGAGTCCAGTCTATCTAAGTTAGTCATCACACATATGATGTGTTGGTAATTGAGTACTTTACCTCTTGAGGCCTCAGTTTCATTGGATTAGAATAGGGTACCTCTTTTCAGAATACCATTTTCAAATATACAAAATATAATACATAAGATTGTTAAACTGAAATATAGTTGTCAAAATAATTTTTGAAAAAGATGTTCATGGATCATAGGTTAAGAACACCAGAAATAGATGATTTCTAAGTTTGCTTCTCGACTGAAACCCTATGAAATGCTTAGGTCCTTGATCTTTTACCCAAAGTGCATCTCAAGGGCCAGGACAACTTGTAAACCTGGATTCTATATGTAAGCCAAGTCCCATTAATACAGATCTCCCCTTAGTTGCGGAGATCAATGCCCTGTACCTACTTGAGTGAGTAGGGTGGAGGTAGAGAGTGCAAAGAGAGGATAGCTTCAGTGTCTATGAGTTTCTGGAGAGTTACTTTTGGCTCTACATTCACTTTCGGTGCTTCTGGAATCTGGATGATGCTAACCCCATTTCAGGTCATCAAAGGAAAAGACTCTGGAAAAAAGCCAACATGAGGGGTGCTATCAGTCTCTGTCATGTCCCTACTTCCAGTCTGCTACACTAGATATTTCCTGGAATTTTCCCTTAGGTGACCTCTAGGATTGTCTTGATTGGGTTGAGTTTCCTTATTTCCAATGAGAGAACTCCTTCATTCTTTATTGTCTGCTATATACCGTGTTTCCCCGATAATAAGACATTGTCTTATTAATTTTTTTGGACAGAAAAACACCAGAGGGCTTATTTTCAGGGGAGGGCTTATTTTAATGAACATTGACAGCAATTTTAATAAACAGGTAAATGTGAACAAAAAAATGTACCTTTATTCAATAAGCAAATCACTGGGGAAGAACAGGATGACGCGCTCACTGCTGCAGCTCTGATTGGATGCAGCTCGGAGCGCGGCGTGCGTTTCACGGGGGGGGGGGACGGTGCATACAGAGGGTACCGTAATGTAGCGTGTAGCGCAGGGGATCTCAATAGGGCTTATTTTCGGGGGAGGGCTTATTTTAGAGGAATCTTACACAGTAAGGAGAGGGCTTATTTTCGGGATAGGTCTTATTATCGGGGAAAACGGTATTCTCATATTTATTCCTTCTCTAATTTCTGTTTTGCTATGATTTGGATAAAGGGGTTTCATTGCTATTTCCTATGCATGGAACTGGAATTTGGTAGGAAGGGAATCAAACCTTTGATAGCTGACAGCCTTTTTCCCTTCAAACAACCTGAAGTGGGATTGGCATTGCCCATCTGGTCTCTCAAAGCTGGAAACCAGAAGCTCCATTGGTGCCAAAAAGTAACTTCAGTGTCCAAAGTAAATCTCAAGAGACTTAAAGAAAATTAATTTCTCCTCTCTTCCAAGGTATTGATCTCCGCCAGTGAGAAGAAAAGTTCTCTGCTTATGGGCTTTGTTTACATATACAAAGGTTTTAGTGTACCCCAAGAATACCACAACTCTTTTCCAAGTCAGGTTACAAAAACATTTTCCCAGAACAAGTTGAGATTCCCTTAGGCTACCAAAGACTGGATCAATTGGATCACAAATAATCATCAGCTCAGCTGCCCCAGCTAGCCCTTTCAGAATGAAATGCATAAAGAACATACCTCTCCTTTATTTCCTGTGACTGAAAAAAGGAAGAGTAAGGTGAAGCAAGGATGCTCATTGTCACCATTACTAAATAATCAGAAAAGACTATGGTCCCACTCTGGGATGCTTAAGGTATTTATACATCCTATATTTGATTGCATGCTGACATGGGCGGAGAGAGGGGGAGGGAAGAGAGGGAGAGGGAGAAAATTTGCAACTCAAGGGATTGTGGAACTGAATGTTTTGAACTAAAAGTAAATAAATAAATTAACTTACAAAAAAATAGAATCAAACAATTGGAAACGAATGACTCTATGAGACATGAAGATAAAATAAAACAAAATTTTAAAAGCAAAAAAAAAAAATAGAAGAAAATGTAGAATTTCTCACTGGAAAAACAACTGATCTAGAAAATAGATCCAGGAGAGATAATATAAGAATTATTGGACTACTTGAAAGCCATGATTTTTAAAAAAAGGAAAAAGAAAAAAAGAAAACAAAAGCCTGGACAACATTTTTCAAGAAATTATCTAAGAAATGCTATATTATGTTAGATATGTTAGAACTAGACAGCAAAATAGAAATTGAAAAAATCCACCAATCATTACCTGAAAGGGACACCAAAATGAGAACTTCCAGGAACAACAAAGCCAAATTCCAGAGCTCACAGATCGAGGAGAAATTATTGCAAGCAGCGAAAAAGAAACAATTCAAATATCGCTGAGCTATAGTCAGGATGACACAGGATTTGGTAGCTTCCACATTAGAGAACTGGAGAATTTGGAATATGATACACCAGAAGGCAAAGGAGTTAGAATTACACCCAAGAATCACCTACCCAGCAAAATTGAATATGCTCTTTCAGGGGGAAAAATGGATATTTAACAAAATGGGGAACTTTCAAGAATTTCTAGTAAAAAGACCAGAATTGAATAAAAAATTTGACCTCTAAATACAAGACTCAAGGAAAAAAGGTAAAAAAGAAACAATAAAGAGAAAACATAAGAAATTCAATAAGGTTAAACTGATTATATTTCTATATGACAAGATAATATTTGTAACTCTTAACTATATTACTATAAGAGCAATATGAAGGAGTATATGTAGACAAAGAGTGTGGATATGAGGTTACTTCTGATGGGATGATACCCCCCCCCCCAAATAAAGGGATGAGAAAGAAAATTGCACTGAAAGGAGAGGAGAGATTGGATGGAGATAAATTATCCCGCATAAAAGAGGCATGAAAGAGTCTATAATAATCTTCTCTTCCTATAATGGAGGAAAAGATGGGGTGGGTGTGGGCAAGGTTGGTGGGCAAAGCTTAAACCTCATTCTCATTAAAATTCACTAAAAGAGGGAATAACATACACACTCAGTTGGATATAGAAATCTTTTTTACCCTGTAAAGAAGTAAAAAGAGATGGGGATAGTCGAAAGGGGAGGGGAGACTGATAACAGGGAGAGTATATTAAGAAAGGCAGTGATCAGAACTAAAACATTTGTGAGAAGGGAAAGGGTGACAGGCAAAAGAGAGAGTTCCAGATTGCTCTTCAGAATGGTTGGATCAGTTCACAACTCCACCAACAATGCATTAGTGTTCTGATTTTTCCATATCCTCTCCAGCCTTTATCATTTTCTTATTTTGTCATCTTAGCCAATCTTACTGGTGAGATGTGGTACCTCAGAGTTGTTTTGATTTGCATTTCTCTAATCAATAGTGGTTTAGAGCATTTTTCATATGTTTATAGATTTCTTTAATTTCTTCTTCTGAAAACTGCCTGTTGATATCCTTTGACCATTTATCAATTGGGAAATGGCTTGTATTCTTATAGAGTTGACTCAATTCTCTGTATATTTTAGAAATGAGGCCTTTATCAGAGACACTGCTTGTAAAAATTCTTTCCCAATTTTCCACTTCCCTCTTAATCTTGGTTACATTGGCTTTATTTCTATAGAAACTTTTCAATTTAATGTAATCAAAATTATCCATTTTGCATTTTATAATGCTCTCTAGCTCTTGTTTGGTCATAAAATCTTCCCTTCTCAATAAATCTGACAGCTAAACTATTCCTTGTTGTCCCAGATTCCTTACAGTATCATCCTTTATATCTAGATTGTGCACCCATTTTGACTTGATTTTGGTATATGGTGTTAGATACTGGACTATGCCCAGCTTCTGCCATAGCATATTCCAGTTTTCCCAGCAGTTTTTGTCAAATAGGGAGTTTTTATCCCAAAAACTGGGGTCTTCGGGTTTATGAAACAGTAGATTACTATAGTCATTGACTGCTGTCTTATGTACCCAATCTATTCCATTAATCCACTACTCTATTCCTCAGCCAGTACCAAGTAGTTTTGATGTCAATTATAATTTTTAAGGACTTACTTTCTTCAGTGAGCTTTTGTACTTCTTTTCAGTTTGGACAATTTTAAGGAGTTATTTTCCCCAGGAAATTTTTGTGTATCTTTTCCCATGCTATTTACTCTTTTTTCCAGAATTCTCTTTCTTTTTTAAAATGGAATTAAGTACAATGTACTTTAACAATAACAGCACTAATAAAGCACATTTACAAGCAGTGAACAATTGTTTTAACCTCATTCTAATCAAAATTAGAACCTTCTCATGCTATAGGCTATTACAAATCTTTCTCTTAGTTTTAACCCAGTGAGTAAATCCTTTTTTAAAAATTTATTTATTTAGTATTTAATTTTTCCACAGTTACATGTAAAAGCAATTTTTAAGCTTCGTATTTAAAACTTTGAGTCCCAAATTATCTCCCTTTCTTCCTCCCTACCCCCCCATTTAGAAGGCAAGCAATTAAATATTGGTTATGCATGTGCATGCAAAAGATATCCATAATAGTCATGCTGTGAAAGAAAACATAGCCAAAAAACCCCTCAAGAAAAATAAGTTTAAAAAGTATATTTCAGTCTATGTTCAGAAAAAATCAGTTTTTTTTATGGGGAGAGATAGCATTTTTTATCATAAGTCCTTCAGAATTGTCTTGGATTGTTGTATTGCTATGAATGACTAAGTCATTCACAGCTGATCATCTTACAATATTGCTGTTACTTTGTACACAGTATATTTCACTTTGCATCAGCCCGTTCAGGTCTTTCCCAGGTTTTTCTGAGAGCATCCTGCTAATAATTTCTTATATAGTTCAATATTATTCCATCATAATCACATACCATAACTTGTTCAGTCAATTGATGGGCATCCCCTCAATTTCTAATTTCTTGCCCCTAAAAAAAAGCTGCTATAAATATTTTTGTACATATAGGTCCTTTTTCCATTTTGTTTTTTTATCTCTTTTTGATACAAACCTAGTAGTGGTATTGCAAAGTCAAAGGGTATACATAGTTTTAGAGCCCTTGGGCACAGTTCTAATTTTCTCTACAGAATGGTTGAATCAGTTCACAGCTCTACCAACAGTACATTAATACCTAATTTTCCCCACATTCCCTCCAACATTTGTCATTTACCTTTTCGGTAATATTAACCAATCTAATAGGTATGAGGTAATACCTCAGAATTGTTTTAATTTGCATTTATCTAATCAAGTGAGTTAGAGTATTTTTTCATATGGCTATAGATAGCTTTGATTACTTCATCTGAAAATTGATTATATCTTTTGATCATTTATCAGTTGTTGAGTGGCTCTTATTTTTATAAATTTGACTTAGGCCTTTATCAGAGAAACTTGCTTCAAAATTTTTTTCACAGTTAATATTGATAACTGTATTTCCCTCCATCCTATCCCCCCATTTATTCTAGTCTCTCTCTCCTTTCACCCTGTCACTCCTCTAAAGTGTTTTGCTTCTGATTGCCCCCTCCCCCAATCTGTCCTTCCTTCTATTACCCTCCCCCCTTCTCTTATCCCCTTCTCCTTTTATTTTCCTGTAGGGTAAGATAGATTTCTATACCCAATTGAGTGTGTGTGTGTGTGTGTGTGTGTGTGTGTTATTCCCTTTTTGAGCCAGTTCTGATGAGAGTAAGGTTCACATTGCCCCTCATCTCTCCCCTCTTCACCTCCATTGTAAAAGCTTTTTCTTGCCTCTTTTATGTGAGAGAATTTACCCCCATTCTATCTTTCCCTTTCTCTTTCTCCCAGTACAATCCTCATTCTCACTCCTTAGTTTTATTTTTCAGATATCATCCTTTCATAGTCAACTCACACATGTTCCCTCTGCCTATATATATTGCTTCTAACTACCCTAATAATGAGAAAGGTCTTATGAGTGACAAATATCATCTTCCCAAATGGGAATGTAAACAATTTAACCTTATTAAGTTTCTTATGATTTCCCTGTCCTGTTTACCTTTTCATGCTTCTCTTGAGTCTTGTATTTGAAAACCAAATTTTCTATTCAGCTCTGGTCTTATCATCAAGAATGCTTGAAAGTCCTCTCTTTCATTGAATTTCTACTTTTTCCACTGAAGGATTATGCTCAGTTTTGCTGTATAGGTGATTCTTGGTTGTAATCTTAGCTCCTTTGACCTCTGGAATATCATATTCCAAGCCCTCCTTTAAAGTAGAAGCTGCTAAATCTTGTGTTATCCTGTCTGTAGTTCCATGATACTCGAATTATTTCTTTCTGGCTGCTTGCCATATTTTCTTCTTGACCTAGGAACTCTGGAATTTGGCTATAATATTCACGGCAGTTTTCATTTTTGGGATCTCTAGGAGGTGATTAATGAATTCTTTCTGTTTCTATTTTGCCTGCTGGTTCTAGAATATCAGGGTAGTGTTCCTTGATAATTTCTTGAAAGATGATGTCTAGGCTCTTTTTTTGATCATGGTGTTCAGGTAGTCCAATAATTTTAAAATTATCTGTCCTGGATCTATTTTCCAGGTTTTTCCGATGAGATATTTCACATTGTTTTATGTTTTTTCATTCTTTTGGTTTTGTTTTATTGTTTCTTGATTTCTTATAAAGTCATTAGCTTCGGGGTGGCTACGTGGCACAGTAAATAGAGCACCGGCCCTGGAGTCAGGAGGTCCTGAGTTCAAATCCAGCCTCAGACACTTAACACATATTAGCCGTGTAACCTTGGGCAAGTCACTTAACCCCAACTGCCCTGCTTTCCCCCCTCCAAAAAGCAAAAAAATAAAAAAGTCATTAGCTTCCATTTACTCCATTCTAATTTTTAAAGAATCATTTTCTTTAGTGAGCTGTTGGACCTCCTTTTCCATTTGGCCAGCTCTACTTTTTAAGGCCTTCTTCTCCTCATTGACTTTTTGAACCTCCTTTACCATTTGGCCTAGTCCGGTTTTGAAGTTGTTATTTTCTTCAACAATTTTTTTATGTCTCCTTTACCAAGCTGTTGATTTGTTTTTCATGATTTTCTCACATCACTCTCATTTCTCTTCCCAATTTTCCCTCAACCTCTCTTCCCTGATTTCCAAAATCCTCTTTGAGCTCTTCCATGGTCTGAGATCAATTCCCACTGTTCTTGGAGGCTTTGGACACAGGAGCTTCGGTCTTGTTATCCTCTTCTGAGTGAGTTCATCTTCCTTGTCATACAGTAACTTTCTACAGTCAGAGGTTGGGGTTTTTTCCTCGCTGTTTGCTCGTTTGCCCAGTCAATTACTTGAGTTTTAACTATTTGTTAAAATAGGTTTCCACTTCCAGGGTGGAGGGTGCACTGTCCCATGCTTCAGGGGTTTTGTGCAGGTGTTTTCAGAGATACTTCTAGGGACCTGTAAGTTTTCAGTTCTTCTAAGGTCATATGCCCTAAGGAGAGGTGTTTACTCCTCTCCCAGACTGTGCTCTGATCTTTGAGTCACCACAAGCACTCTTTTCTCACCCTGGAACTATGATGAGGGTCCCCCCTCCATTGTGGTCCCAAGCTCTGTTCTCCTCCTTGCCCTGGGACTATCACCCATGACTGCAACCTGGGTTCAATATAGAGTCCTACCACAGTGCTAGCAAAAAAAAACCCCTATAATCTCCTTCTGACCAGTTGCTTGACTCCCTTACCATCTATGGACTGAGAATTACAGAAGCATCCACTGGCGCTGACACTGCTCATTCAGTCACTCCCTAGGCCTGCTCCTGGTTTGCTATGGCTGGTACTGAGTTGGTGCAACCTGTGCTGGACTGTGCTCAACTCTCACCCAGGTGCAACAGACCTTTCCTGTCAACCTGCCAAGTTGTCTTGGGCTGGAAATTCATTTCACTCAGGTTTGGTTTGTTTATTTTTTTTTGGTTCTGCTGCTCAAGAATTTGTCTAGAGTCACTTTAAAAAGGTATTCGGAGGGTTTGGGAGAGAGTTCAGATGAGTCTCTGCCTTTACTCTGCCATCCTGGCTCTGCCCCTTTTATGATTCTCTTGCATTACTCTCATTTCTTTTCCAAATTTTTCTTCTGCTTCTCTAATTTGCTTTGTAAAATATTTTTATGCTCTCCCAAAAATTCTTTTTTGCTCTGAGACAAAATTATATTTTTCTTTAAGGCTTCACATGTAGCCATTTTGACACTATTATTCTCTTCTAAGTTTATGCCTTGATTGTCCCTATCACCACATTATCTTTCTGTAGTCAAGCTCTTTTTTTGTTTTGGTTTGGGGTTTTTGGTTCATTCTTTCTGCCGTGTGTGTGTGTGTGTGTGTATGTGTGTGTGTGACTTAGTGTTTTAATGTGAGAGTTGGGTTCTGGTCCTGCACTGTCCCAAGCTCTAAATCTTTCCACTGGCTTTCACTGAGCTTCAGGGCTTAGCTGCTTGCGTTCTCTTGCGACTTCCCTTTTGACTTGTATTAGGGGGTGGAACCTCCCTGTTGGCCTCCCTTGGGTGTGGGGATTTAGCTGTTGACCTGTTCCAGGGGTGAGGACCTTGCTGCTGGGTTGCTGTGGTAACAGGGTCTTTCTGCTGGTAGGCCCGAGGGGTAAGGTCTTACTGTTGGCCACCTTAGGTGTGGGACTTCAGTAATGGTCAGCAATAGGACTAAGGCCTCTCTGGTAGCTCCTGCCAGGGGTGGTGTTGCTAGGTGTGACTTTGCTGTGTTGCACAGACTACATACTTGCCTAGGGGGCTGGAGGGCAGGGCCTCCTTGGTGGTTTGCCCCAGACTTGGAGCCTTCCCTGCTTTGAGACTGGCTACTGCTGCTGCCCTTGGACCTTGCTCCCTCCCACCCCAGTGAGACTGATCTTTCTTCCTGGGCTGGTAAGCTGCTTCCTTGCTCCTAGACCAATTCTGAGGCAGCTTTTTAGTTGTTGGTAGGGGAATTTGGGAGGGCTTCAGAGATGTTCCTTTCTTACTCAACTATCTTGGCACCAGATCCTGGTACATTTTTAGAAATCTTACTTTTGCTTCTGTTCCATGTTCTGTGACCCCACTGTCCATTATAAGCAGGCCCTTTATCTTAAAATACAATGTAAACCCAGGCTTCCAGAGGCTCTGATCATTTGAGCACACCCCATGACTCATGTGAGCCATCACCCTGTATGTTGCCCCATGGAATAGTTGAGGCAAGGGAGGTCGTATGTGACTGTGAACTGATGTACTTGCCTATGCTGTTCTTGGTTATAAATAACAATAAACTATTCTAATCATCCTGGTGTAGCATGCCATTTACCAAAAGTCTGACCTAAATTTGTGTGAAAGCTACTATTTACCATTATGCTAAAACTGCTAGCCATAGCAATAAGAAAAAGAAATCAAGGAGTAAGTGTAGAAAACAAAATTGTCCCTTTTGCAGAAGATCTGATGGTGTACTTAGAGAATGCTATATGGTCAACTCAAAGTTAGTTAAAATAATAGCTTCAGCAAAGTTGCAGGATATAAAATAAATCCACATAAATTATCAGCATTCCTATATATAACCAACAAATGTCATTCAGAATAACTAGAAAAGTTACAAAACAGTTGGGAGTACATCTACTAAGATTCAGTTAGGGACAATATAAATCTAATTATAAAATACTCTTTGTAGAAATAAAGATGGACCTAAATAATTGGAGAAACATTAATTGTTCATAGATAGGTTCAGTCAATATGGTAAAAATGATAATAGTACCTAAATTAATTCACTTATTCAGTGTTATACCAAACTCCCAAAAGAATATTTTTTATAACTCAAAAAATAATAACAAAATTCTTATGGGGGGAACAAAGTGTCAAAAATCAAGGGCAATAATGAAAAAGAAATAGGAAGAAAGGAGATCTATCTATATCAGTTCTAACTATGCTACAAAACAGTAATCATTAAAATGATGTAGAACTAGTTTAAAAAAAAGAGGTTGATAAGACTAGGTACTCAATATATAGATGCTTCAAGGACAGTATCATAGTGTTCAATAAACCCAAAAATCTTAGGTACTGGGAGAAGGGTTAATTATTTGATAAAAACTACTGGAAAGACAATATATCAATTTGCAGAAACTAGGTTTAGACCAACAGTTATGCCATATGCCAAATAATACATGACTTGAATATAAAAGGTTGTATCATTGTATCATAAACAAATTAGAAATGTAATTAAGAAATTACCTTTTGGATCTATGGATAGGGGAAGCATATATTTGGATAGGGAAGCAAGTGATCATGAAAGATAAAATGTATAATTGTGATTACATAAAATTCTCAAGTTTTGCACAAACAAATCTAATGAAATAAAATTAGAAGGGAAGCATATAATTGAAAGGAAAAGCTTTACAACAAGTTTTTCTGATAAAGGTCTCATTTCCAAGATATTTAAGGGACTGATTTGAATTTATAAGAAAAAATACTGTTCCTCAATAAATAAATGGTCAAAATATATGGACTGTTTAGTAAGTTAAACTATTTAGTAGTCAAAAAAAGAAATCCATGCTATCAATAATCATATTAAATCATATAAAAATTAGAGAAAATACGTTAAAGTAACTTTGAGGTTCTACATTATACCAATTAAAGTGGTAAAGATGGCAACAACAATAAAAAAAGGAAACTGACAAATAGCAGAAGGGTTGGGGAAAATAGGGAAAACTTTTGGCGGAACTAGGAATTGGACCAGCCATTCTGGAAAGCATTTTGAATCTATGCCCAGAAAGTTTGCAAACTGTGAATGACTTTTGAGCCAGCTGCTATACCATTGTTAAGCCTATACCTCAAAGAGATCAAAGAAAGAAGAAGACCTATTATGTACAAAAAATTTATAGTAGCTGTTTTTATGGTAGCTCAAAATTGGAAACTAAGTGTTCCAATTGGGGAAGTGATAAACATATCATGGTTGGTGAATGTCATATTGTTATTTCATAAGAAATGACAAAAAATGGACAATTTTAAAGGAAACTGGCAAGACCTTTACGAACTGATACAGAATGATGTGAGCAGAACTAGGAGAACAATTTATATAATGATAACAAAATTATAGAACAAAGCAGCACTGAAAGACCTTAGAATTCTGATTAATGTTATGATAAATTTTGAATCTGAAAGAAGGAAGGTAACACCATGGCACTTATCTCCTAAAAGAGAGGTGAACTTAAAATTCAGAACAAGACATACGTTTTTGGATGTGGCTAATATGGGAATTCATTTTGTCAAATTATATAAATATGTACTGAGGGATTTGTTTTTCAGCTTTTAAAAAAAATTTGCTCAATGGGAGAGGGACAGAATAATAAAAAATACTCTCTACTTGAAAAATAAAAATAATTTTAAAAAAGAAAAGGAAGAATGGGGTATGTTGAGTGCATATTTTTAATACAATTGGTTGTCAGTTTACGCAGTTGTGTCTCAGAAAAGTCTTGTGGAAACTGGGCTTTTATAAACTGAATCCTTTCTTAAAAGCACTATGGATATTATATGAAGACAATATGAGTTAGCTGAGGGAGTCCTGGGGTAAGGACATGAAATATCTGAAGGAAATCCTGATTATGATACTAGCTGGGCAAATCACTTATCCACACACCCCATATGCAGGGGTGTACTGGAGCCACCTCAAACCAAAATCTCAAGCTGATCATTAAGTTTTCAGTATGAGCATTTACATTTCTGATATGGATAAATGTTACAAATTAGGGCTCCATTTATTGTTTTGTTGTTATGGGAGAAATACCTCCTTTCTGAGTTCATGTGCTGAGTAACTGTCACCAAATATATATTTACTACAAAGCAGAAATTATGGAGATAAAACCCCAAGTTTTATTATTATGCTCAAGCATAGGTTCAGGCCTCAGAGAAAACCTGAACCCCTATTAGGATTCTCACAAGTACCCATATAGGCAAAATTATGTTAGAGTGACAGAGAATTCATTTATATATTGCAATATTGCATATTCCTCTTAGGCCCTAAATGTTTCAAAGAAGATAGATCTATAATCTCATACTTCCTGCAGTATCATAAAAGTTGAACAAATTTAGTTAGAGTCATAATTTCCTAAATCCCTTAAGGAAACAAATTGTATCAAACAAACTCTATCAGGTACACTAAATCAGGTTATAGATTAAACTATATTTAGAAGATTCACGAATAGGCTGATTGAGGAGGAGGATTTACATGTAGCCAAGAAGTCACAGACAGTTGAGGCTCTTCCTTTGGCTTCTTAACTAAGGAATGTTTAAGTCACTGAGTAAATCTTCACATCCAATAGGACAGGTCTTAGTTAGGTGGAGTTAATATTAAGACAGACTTTTAGTTTACCAAGATTTGTAGGAGGAATTAAAGGAAATCATAAATTCCCCTAACACCTCTGAAATCATCAAATGCTACAAATCAGGGCTCGATTTATTATTTTGTTGGTTGTCTAGACTAATGAAAGTGATGGAGAAAAACATCAGTTTCATAGATTAAAAACAAAGTGTGTCTGTGAATTACACATCCAATCTTCATGAGAAGCCCCTTACTCTTCTCTATACTGATTTACTAATTCTTGGTACAATGACCACAGTTTGCCAAGCTAAAAATGGAAACACATGATCTGACAAAGGATCTGTGTTAGATTTCAGACTAGAAGGCACATTAGAGATCATCTAGTCCACTCACTTCATTTTGTAGGTGAGGGAACATAGGCCCAGGGAGGGTGACTTGCTCAGGGGTAATTCAAAGTAATGTAATCAGTCTTAGAGAAAAGAAGATCTGTGTTCAACTGTGACCTCTGACATATTGTATAATAGGATCCTGAGCAATTCACTTAATATCTCAGTGCCTCAAGCAAATTTTTTTCTTTTTGAGGCAATCAGGTTTAAGTGACTTGCCCAGGGTCACACAGCCAGTGTTTTAGGTTGTATTTGAACTCAGGCCCTTCTGACTCCAGGGTCCTTTGTTGTATCCACTGTGCCACCTAACTGTCCTTCTCAAACAACTCTGTAAGACTAAATTGATATTTGCCAGGTGAATGCTGGATACAAATACAAAAGTGTCCCTATCCTTGAGGAGTACACCGTCTAGTGAAAGGAGATGGAATAGACACAGACATACAAACATACATATACACATATATACATATATACACATATGTTCCATTTATATACACGTATACATACATATGTACATATATATGTTCTAATCCTGACTGCCACTAATTAACTGTGTGACTTTGGGCAAGACATAACCTTTCTCAGCCTCCGGTTCCTTAACTGAAAAACGAGAGGATTGGATTAGATGATGATCATGGTGTATTATAAAGATCCCTAAATCTAAAGATCAAAGCATCAGGGTTCAAATCTTTGTTATGTTTTTGAGCAAGTCACAGCACCTCTAGGTTTCAACTTCTCTATGTATATTGTACCTCCTCCCACCACTGGAATATAATTTCTTTGAGGTCAGCAACAAACTTGCTTTTGCATTGTTGTAGTGCCGATGCAATATTTACAGCACTGACTGTGACTATAAATATTCCCATATAGTGCTCCTTTGCAAAATATAACAGATAATCCATATAGAGGACAGAACCAAAATATTTATTCAGACACCAGAAAAATGGATCCCCAAACCAGTAAGCTGATTCTATCAAAGCAGAAAAGAAGTTAATAAACCAAAACAAGAGAGCCACAGCATCCTTTAGTCTTCCAAACAAACCGATATAAGATCAATATTTGCTTCCCACAAACCAATATAAGATCAATATTTGCTCACAAACCTCTCTATCTCCTTGCTTGAGCATCCTCTCTTCCACCATCTCTCTGGCTCTGACTTCCAGGTTCCTGTGGGCTCTGCTCCACCCTTCAGCAAACTCCTCCCACCATTCAGCCTATTAGAGGGTAGAGTTTACTTTCAAAGCAGGGAAGATCTTCAAATTCCCATTCTCATTACAATTGTATCCCCAGTGACTGACACGTAGTAAAACACTTAACAGAAACTTATTGATTGATTAATAAGTGCATTCCTCATTACTGACAAAGATGGAAAAATTCAATGTTGGAGCACACCAGTAGATAAATAGGTATGTTATTTTGTTGATTGCTGATGAAATGTTCCAACCCATCTTAGAAAGTCACTTGGAATTATATTAAATAAAAGTTATAATATTGTGTGGGGCAACTAGATGATTAAGTGGACAGAGTGCAGGACCTAAGATTAGGGAGACCTGAATTAAAATTTAGCCCCAAAGACTTATTAGCTATGTGACCCTGAACACGTCATTTAACTTCTGTTTGCCTTTTAATCTCCTAGAGAAGGAAATGGTGAACCACTCCAGTTGTTTGTCCTTCATTCTCAGTATCTTTGCCAAGAAAACCTCATGGACCGTATGATCCACAGGGTCACAAAGAGTCACACGACTGAATTGCTGAACAACAACTTCTGACTTCAAGTGAGAAACATTGTAGATATGTAGATACTCATGTTTGGTAACAAATATACTTTCCTTCGCTCATCTTTCCCTTAAGAACTTGTATGTGTCATATCTAATTTTAATTCATGTGAATAAATTAATCCCCCTCTGCCTAAACCTCTCCCCTGCTTATAATTCTTGAGCTGGTTTACAAGTAATATCTAAATGTTCTTCCAGTGTATTTGTGACTTCCAGAGGGACTCGGCTCCTTCTCTACCTCCCCTGTGTCTCTTTACAGATTGGAATATTTCTCTCTGTCTCTCCAGACCCAAAGCTTCCCCAAAGAATCTCTACCCACACTAGCATTAATCACACAGATTGCTAATCTCCAGGGTTTCTTTTATATAAGAGGGAATAAAGGGATACAATGAAATGAGTCACGTTGAGGGAGGTCAATCCATTAGCTATAAAGTAGCCTAAACTAGTTGCTATTAACTACAGGAGAAGAAATTAGCTTTAAGTTCTTCTTCCATTTGGGAAAGAGGGAAAGATAAAACTTGGAGGAGTTGTACAGGTAATGGGATTGATTTTAATGTTCCATCTAGGCAGGAAAGTACTTACCTCTGAGGGGATACTTAGGTTAGCTCATTCATGCTGTTATTTCAGCCATGACCCCATATGCCCAAGCCAGTCACACTCTTAGCAATGGTGAAGCACAATGGATAGGGTGCCAAGTCTGGAGTTGGTAAAACCCGAGTTCAAATCCAGTCTCAGACACTTACTAGCTTTATGACCCTTTGTTGCGGGCATTTACCCTTACAACAGATCTAGACGACTAGCCCTACGGCCCTCTTACTTACCCATCCCGGGTCTTCGGTCGTCACCGGCCCCTCACGGGGAAAAACACCAGACAGAAGGCGGAGGAGTGAAGCGGGGGGGGGGGGTTTATTCTCCAGCAGTTACATGGCGGAGAGAGAGAGAGAGCCCTCTCACACGAGAAAATATATAGCGAGTCCGAGCCAATCATATCGCAGTCTTACATTTATGGCCTTATATGGTGATCACCCCATGGCCTTATATGGTGATCTCCCCATCAAGCTTATACATATTCATTCAAAGCAACCATGGCACCACCCAAAACCCCTCCCCCTCCCCCATCAACTCCCCCTTTTTCTTTAAAGCAAACGATAATCCTATATGCCAAAAGAATTGGCAGTGCAGGCTGCTAAGCTTCTCGCTACAGGCGACACAGGTGACCATGCTTCTTGCCCGAAAGACCACGGAAAAATCCAATTACCACTCAGGGGTCCTGTCCCAAGGACTCTGACGTGCGGTGCGGGGGCCTCTGGCTTAGGTCACCTCCGATTCACTCGAACCTTACCCGTCGTAGGACACCGACACCCTGGGTCCTGTCTTAGGCGGCTGAGGAGGGAGGAGTTGCCCGTCATGGAGTCACCCCCGTCTTACCCCAGGTGTCACACGTCCTCCATGGCCTGGAACCATA